>NC_026003.2:98119077-98419077 GCF_000442705.2 Elaeis guineensis
TGAAAATGGAATTGGCCATAACTTCTCTGCTCCTAGGACACCCCAACAGAATGGGGTAGTTAAAAGGAAAAACAGACCTTAGAAGAAATGGCCCCGTACCATACTTTGTGAAAGCAACCTTCCAAGATATTTTTGGGCAGAAGCTATTAACACAGCATGTTACATTTTAAATCGTGCTTTAATTAGACAATTTTTAAAGAAAACTCCCTATGAACTTTGGAAAGGAAGAAAACCAAATATTGCATATTTTCATGTTTTTGGTTGCCGATGTTTTGTATTAAATAATGGCAAAGAAAAACTTGATAAATTTGATGCAAAATCAGATGAAGCAATCTTTCTAGGTTACTCCTCCACTAGTAAAACATTTAGAGTGTTCAACAAAAGAACTTTAGTAGTTGAGGAGTCCATACATGTTATTTTTGATGAATCTAATGATCTTCCTTCAAGGAAGAATGAGGGTGTTGATGATGCAGAGCCACTAATAGAAGGTATGAAGGAGATCACTCTGAAAGACTCAGCAACTCCAAAAGACAAGGATCAAGAAGATGAACAAAATGAAAAAGGTGAAGAAATTCAAGAACAACCTCAAGGTACAAATGACCTACCCAAGGAATGGAGGTATGTTCACAACCACCCTAAGGAGTTAATTATTGGTGACCCTATGCATGGAGTAAAAATACGTTCTTCACTTAGAGATGTACTTAATCATTGTGCTTTTGTATCTCAACTTGAACCTAAAACTTTTGAAGAGGCTGAAAATGATCATAACTGGATTAATGCTATGCAAGAGGAACTTAATCAATTTGAAAGAAATAATGTTTGGACCTTAGTAACAAGACCTAAAGATTATTCAATAATTGGCACAAAATGGGTCTTTAGAAACAAATTAGATGAGCATGGAAATGTAATTAGAAATAAAGCAAGACTGGTTGCTAAGGGATATAATCAAGAAGAAGGAATTGATTTTGATGAAACCTTTGCACCTGTTGCTAGATTAGAAGCCATTAGACTTCTACTTGCTTATGCTTGCTTTATGAAATTCAAACTATTTCAAATGGATGTTAAAAGTGCATTTTTAAATGGATATATTTCTGAAGAAGTATATGTAGAACAACTCCCTGGATTTGAAGATCATGCTTTTCCCAATCATGTCTTTAGATTAAATAAAGCTTTATATGGTCTAAAACAAGCACCTAGAGCATGGTATGAAAGGCTAAGCAAATTTTTACTAAATAATGGTTTCTCAAGAGGCAATGTGGATACAACTCTATTTATTAAAAGAAACCAAAATGATATGCTAATTATACAAATTTATGTTGATGACATAATTTTTGGGTCTACTAATGAATCCCTTTGTCAAGACTTTGCTAAGCTTATGCAGGGAGAGTTCGAGATGAGCATGATGGGAGAACTCACCTTCTTCCTCGGACTCCAAATCAAACAATCAAAAGAGGGAATCTCCATCACCCAAAGCAAGTACACCAAGGAACTACTCAAAAGATTTGGAATGGAGAACTGCAAACCAATTGGCACACCAATGAGTCCCTCAAGTAAGCTTGACAAGGATGATGAAGGTAAAAGCGTAGACGTAAAATACTACAGAGGTATAATTGGCTCATTATTGTATTTAACTGCAAGTAGGCCTGATATCATGTTTAGTGTTTGCTTATGTGCTAGATATCAATCTAATCCTAAGGAATCTCATTTGAATGCTGTTAAAAGAATCCTTAGATACTTAAATGGTACACAAACTATAGGGTTATGGTACTCTAAGGACTCACAAATTAATTTGTTAGGATATTCAGATGCTGATTTTGCTGGATGTAAATTAGATAGAAAAAGCACAAGTGGAACTTGCCAATTTCTTGGAGTTAACCTAATCTCATGGTTTAGCAAGAAACAAAATTCGGTGGCACTGTCTACGACTGAGGCCGAATACATTGCAGTCGAAAGTTGTTGTGCTCAAATCTTGTGGATTAAGCAACAACTCGAAGATTTTGGAATCAAACCAATAAAATGTGATAATAAAAGTGCCATAAATCTATCTAAAAATCTAATTCAACACTCAAGATCTAAATATATTGAAATAAGACATCATTTTATAAGAAAACATGTTCAAACAAAAATATAATTCTTGAATATGTTTACACTGAAAATCAATTAGCCGATATCTTTACAAAGGCCCTTAGTGAGGATAGATTCTGTGAAATTAGGAGAAATCTAGGAATTCTAGATCCATTTGCCTAAAATTTCTCATTTTTCAAAGAATTGATTAGAGCTCAATTTTCAACATCTATCCTGGTCCAAAAGCTCAAATTTATCACTCTAAAAACTTATCATTGAGCAAAATTCCTTCTCCCAAAATTTTGAATTTTTTTGGAATTTATTTGTATTTTTCCTGAATTTCTGAACTTCATGAGTCGACCCCCATGAGTCGACTCAATGGCAAACTTGTAAATCCCACCAACTTTCAACGGGTTCATTGTTTTTATAAGGGTTACTGCTTGTGAGACGACTCATCTTCCCATCGTTCTTCTTCCAAAAGCCGTCTTCTCCAACTCATCTTGCTCCAAATCCAAGGATCAATTCTGAGGCAATTCTCCCTCCTACTCTCCACCAAAAATTGTCTCCTTGGAAAAGAGATTTCTTGTGCTTTCTCGCATTGCTCGGCGCGGTTGGAACGTGCCCTAGCACTTCACCGAACTTCCAAAATCCACTTCTTTTCTCCACTAAAATTCCTCTTTACTCTCTTGTGATCTCTCCTCCACTCAATTCAAGTCTTCTTGTCTGCTACTTTATTGGATATGGCTCCAAAGATGAAGCTTCCCCAAAGAAGGAAATCAATCCGAGAGCCTGAAGAAATTGTCCGAAAGAAAAGGCATGCTCAGTCTTCTAGTGTTTCCACTCCAGTTTCAGTACCTGCTCAAGGTCCCTCTCAATTCTCCATAAGCCCCAGTGTGAATCCTCTTTCTGATAGAAAAGTAGAAACCGGGAAAAACATAGATTTTCGGTTCTTTGAGAAAGAAGGCTTTACTTTTGCTACCAAGATCAAGAATCAAGGATGGGAACTTTACTGCTCCCTTAAGGAAGTCACCTATGTTGATCTAGTCAGAGAGTTCTACCAGAACCTAAATTATGGAAACGGGTCAGTGACTTCAACTGTAAAGGGAATTGATATATGCTTGGATTCTAGGATATTGGGAGATATACTTCAGTTGCCTAGTGAAGGATACTCATATATGGAACTCCCAATTAAAGAAGAAGGGATCAGAATTATCTTAGGAGAAGCTTTTTCAGGAAGTTTAAACAAATTGGAAGCAAAGCTATTATCCATTGAGATGAGGGTCCTGCATCAAATTGTAACAAAACTCTTCTTTCCTAGGAGTGGTAGATATGACTTACTTTCCGGCAGAGATGTATGTGTCATGTTTCATATCATCACTCAGACCCCCCTAAACCTCCCTGCACTTATGATAGAGGCCATGAGAGAAACATTGAACAGATCCAAGGCACACTTGCCTTATGGTATGGCCCTTACTAGAGTATTTAGGAGGTTTGGAGTTAGCTGTGAGGGGGAGACACCTACCAAGCTCTCACATGTGGACACTTTCAACCAACACAGCCTGCACCGAATGGGAATTACAAAGACTGTTGGTGGTTGGATCAAGGGCTCTGAAGAAAGAATTGAGGAAAGAGCTGAAGACAGAACTGAAGGCAGAGAAGAAGAAGGTCCATCTTCTCCTGTACATGACTTCAGGGCAGCTTCACCAGATACCCAGTTCATTCCTGATACTGAGGCTGGCCCTTCTGAGTTTACTAGGATGCCCACACCAGTGTATCAGCCAGAGAGCAGAGCACCTCATTCAGAGTTCAGACTGGCTGATGATCAGATCGAGCATATATCTCAGCGTGTGGCTTCTTTGCTGTCTAGCCAGTGGAGTAGTACTTCTTTTGCACCTGGAGCTACCTCTTCTGATCAGACCATTACTCCCCACATCTCCACTGTATTTCAGATGATTTCAGATCAGTCCGTCAGGATACAGCAGCTTGAGGACACAGTCTGGAGACTGACTGGTAGAGTTCTTGACTTACAGGGGCAAGTCCTTGCATTGGCCCATCCCCAGCCACAGGAGTCTACTATTGAGGTCACAGACCTCACTGCAGAGGCTGGCAGGCTCAGAGGAGCACTAGAAGGTGGATATGAATTACTAAGGAAAGAGATCCGAGGATCGAGTGAGCATGCTACCACCCAGTTCACTGCTCTACTTCAATCTGTTTCCAGAGCACTGAACGTACTTGATTCTATCAGACTCATGGTATCAGCCCTAGCATCTCAGCATTCTCAGCCACCCAGTTCATCTCATTCTCCTGCTCGTGCCAGAGGCAGACGGGGTAGAGGACGCACTTCTGATCCATCATCTCCTCACCCTATATCTGATGATTCCGATCATTGACTTATCTTGATCTTTACTAGGTTCTAGGAGTTAGTATCTTGTTCTAGGATCTATACCTCGGGGCCATGTATTGACATTTAGCTGGTTGAATTTTATGTATTGAAATAATTATGATATTAATGGAATCATCTTTTACCTATATTTCTACCTCTTTGTAATGATCATATTTTGATTATATATTTTCTTCTTGTGGAAATATTGTCTTCTCCTTGTTGTTGTTTGCTGTTGATAATTGCTATATTAAGGGGGAGCAAACATCTGTGAAAAACTCTACAGAGGAAGAAAATAAAGAATATTTCAGAAAAAGAAAAGGAAGAGTTAACTATGTTTGATGATGTCAAAAAGGGGAAGAAACTAAACAAAAATAAAAATTGAAATTAGACAAAAAGCAAAATCCTAAATTATGAGAAAAAGGGGAAGAAATTAAACAAAAATAAATATTGGAGAAATTAAATAAATATTAGAGAAATTAAACAAATATTGGAGAAATTAAACAAAAACAAAGATTGGAAGATTAAAATAAATATTGAAGAAATTAAACAAATATTGGAGAAATTAAACAAAAACAAGGATTGAAAGATTAAACAAAACTTTGAGAAATTTGGTATCGAAATTTGGTATCAGACAGAACTTAAACAAAAAGTTATCCATCAAAAGCAAAATCATAAGTACAATGCAAATAAGTATTTTTTTATGCTCTGATATATTTCAAAATTCAAACTTGCTCTGATACATCTTTTGAAATTTTATTCACCTTAATACATCTTAAGAAATTTATTTTGCTCTGATACACCCTACAATTTCTTTTAACTTGCTCTGATAGATGATAAAATTTAATCCGATACAGTGTGAAGGTTTCTCTGATAAATTATAACATTTGATCTGATACAGTGAGAAAGTTTCTCTGATATATTTTTTTTTGCTCTGATACAGTGTGAAATTTTCTCTGACATTTGCTCTAATACAGTGTGAAATTTTCTCTGATATATTATAAAATTTTCTTGCTCTGATACATTGTAAAATCTTTTTTGATATCATTGTAAAAATTATTTTTCTTGCTCTGATACATTGCAAAAGTTATTTATCTTCTCTTGCTCTGATATATCTTGAATTCAAAATGATCTAATACCCTTTTCAAATCTTTAAGAAAATGGACAAACTATTTTTGCATTTATATTACATGCCAAAAGAATCATACTCTTTTCAAGCATATACACCTATAATGGATTCTTTTGAAATTAATGCATTAACATAAATATTTTTATTCAAATATTTTGTCATCATCAAAAAGGGGGAGATTGTTGCTCCTAGATTGATTTTGATGATTACAAAGTAGATTGAAGGGATACAAATAATTTTAAAATGAAAAAGTTCTTATGCTCTTCAAGGGCAAAATCATAATTTCACTAAAATCCTGATTTGATAGTACCATTTGGTAGAACAAATGATTTAAAATCTATTGGTGAAAATTTTATTGTGTTTGGACTTATATTCTTGAAGTTATGAAGGTTTGAAGTGCATGAGTCGACTCATGAGTCAACTCATGGCACTGTGAGCTGATTGGCACGCAAAAATTCTCCTTGGCACGCTAGTTTTCTGGCTTGGCATGACCTGTGAGTCGACTCATGAGTCGACCCACAAGGCATGAGTCGACTCATGAGTCGACCCCTGCTAATTTGAGCCAAGAATTTCCAGAAACGCATTCTCTGGTTTTTGCAACAGAGGTCGACTCATGAGTCGACCCCTGCGACGGGAAATGTCAGCAACGGCTATTTTTTTATCCATTTTAATTGCCATTTATGCTTCCTAAAAATCCTCTAACGGCTCTTTATCTACCTAAATTGTTTTCTCTTGCTTCTAATGCTACAAAATGCTTTAAATGGTGAAAGAAATTGCAGATTAAATAGCGGATCAAACATGAAATCAAAACAGAAGAGAAAGAGAGAAGAATAGAAGAAAGGATCCGAAATTTGCAAGAAAAAGCCTGAGATCAACGAAAAATCCTAAAAGAAAAAGAGAGAGGATCCACAATATACCAGTGAGATTGTGAAAGAGAAAAGCAAGATCTTTCAAGGAGAGAATTCTTCACGCCTATTGTTTCAACCTTGATCTAGAGATCGTTCAAAGCTTTCAAGAGATCTTCAATCAACGATCAACCTCTTCTCAAGCATTCAAGCGTTCATTCACTTTGAGAAAATCCGAAAAAGGGGTTCTTCATTTGAGTAAAGCTTTTATTGTTATATTCGCTCATTTAAAGGAGCTGTTATTGTATTAATTTGTGCTCTAAATTTTCTAACTCTTTGTGAGTTTTTGTTCTTATTTTTGGAGGATTTCTAAAACAAGGAAAGGTTGATCCGAACCTGAAATCGGAGTGTTTTGGATTTACTTGTACCCGAGAAACAAGTGATCTAGCTTGGGATAGCTAGTGTCGGAGTTTCCGACGTTTTGTATTCGGGTTGAATACAAAGGATAGTGGATTGAAATTCCCAAGTAGGATCTTGGGGAGTGGATGTAGGTGCAAGGTTAGCACCGAACCACTATAAATCCTTGTGTTTGTGGTGTGCTTTATCGCTTCACTTTATTTCTTTATTATATTCTTGCATTCCTGCTTTAGGTAATTAATATTGAATTAAAGTCTTTGTTTTGATCTTCATAAGTAATCTGTTGGGCTTAAAATTTTTTAAAAACCCAATTCACCCCCCCTCTTGTGTTGCATAGCTGGGCAACACTATAACATGATATATGATACATAAAATCTAAAATAAAAATCAGCTTGCATGGATGTTTGCAGTAGATCAAATCTATCTTTATCTGAGTTCAAAACTCAAAATCTGAGCGTGGATCGACGATCACCACTGCTGATGAACATGATAGAGAGGTCCTCATTGCTGAGGACACTAAGAAGGAGGATCAGGTGAAGGAAAAGATGGAAAGAAAAGACTCTCTTCCTTCTCACTTTTCTCTCTTCTCAATATCCTAGACCAAAACCCTAGGGTTTCCACGCCAAAAGACCTACGCCCCATAAGAGCCTATGCCCAATTTTCTTCGAAGAAACTCTTTCTCTTGATGAAACATGCCCCCAGATCTATCTCTCACACATGCCAAAAAGAAAACCCCTTTTATTTTTTGGTGTCCATAAGTGGTTAGTGTGGGATAAAGATAAAGGTAGTTTGATTCGAACTCGAATTCAAAATTCGAGTTGAATTTAAATCTAAAACAAACCCAATCTTCATGCCCACACTCAGAAATGCTTTCATGGGGAAAATCAGAAGGTTTATCACACAAAAACAACCTTCTTAAGGTGTTGGCAATAATGTATAGATAAGGATCAGAGGTTAGTTCAAAACCAATTTTGAAACCTAACTGATCTCATTCAAACTTGTTTCAAACTTGAATTCAAACAAGTTTTAAATTCAAACTTGAAACAAACCAATCCAAATCCATGAGAGTGGGTGACAATAGCATGCTATGGTGTGAGAAACTTTCACACAAATCTGAATTTGCGTGAAGGATTAATGGCATGGATAAGGAAGTGGCATTAGGAAGAAGTCCAATCAACTTGGACTCTCTGATTCTTTCATATTTGGTTCCAAACCAAATCTTATTTAGTTAGACCCAATTAAATAAATGAAACCTAATCCAATTAGGCTCTTATATCCTTAATGAAATTCTAATCTAATTAAAAATTGATTGAACCAATATCCTAATTAAATCATGGATAATTCTCCCATAGTGATTAGGTCATCTCATAACCTAATCGGATCAAACCTCGTTGCTCAATCAAATTAAACTAATCAGCAATCTAATTATTAATTAATCTTTTATTAATTTACTAATATTTAGTCAATTATTTATCATAACTTTTGCATAACATTAATCATCAATCGAATTGACGATTACATCCTTGAATGATTCTCAATCATTGATCAACCACATGATCAGTCAGAAATTTTTTTGAGTGTGACCCCATAGATTCAAATCTAAGTCGGTGGCATAAAAATAAATTTTTATACCAATAGAAGTGACCATCTAGCAATGGTACCCGACGTTCAGATAGACCGAATGATTTTAAAGCAACATTCAAAAATCTAATGGCGTATGATTATCGTATAATTCATCCCTTTGATCCTAATGCTCAAGATGATCTAGGATTATCTGTCAATCCTAGAAGAGTCATCCATATTGTATTTCAATCTTTCAAATCCATCACATATATTACCCAGGCTCAGGCTTTACTAAATTGAAATACAATGATATTTTAACTCTTGAATATGAAGGGATCAATCCCATCTTGACTCACACACCGACTTTGCAAGTACTTGACTGAATCCAAAAATCTTTCAGTCATTGAATTAGAAATTCAGATAATCCGATACCAAAGTATAGTGAATTGCTTGCAAGTCACTGTGATGATCTCAGATCGGAGGGATACTTATACCCATATCCTTTGTGAGCTACTCTTGACAATAGAGTGCTCCATAGGTGGTCACGTTCAATGAGATGTACTCTTACATCTCACTTGCATGCCATACCAATGTCTCTACATCACTTAGTTATAAGGATAACCAACGTATATGGCACACAATGACCTATACTTGATAGTCACTATCATCTTAGTAATAGCATATCATTTGATCGTAAATAAGTTTAAAGATTAAGCCATAAATCTTCTTTTATCGATCAAATTAGTCCTAAGGACTTCATCACAACACAGAAGCTCATTAAGAAGATATAATCTTATGTTGAATCAATCAAATAATTTTTATTAATGATCAATTCATATACATTCATAATTAGCACAATCATCAAACAATTGACTTTAGGACATAATTTCCAACAATTCTCCCTTGGACTAAAGCCAATCGATTCAGTATCTCATACCCATCTTTCATTTATAATCTTTGAATTCTTGGATACCGAGGCTTTAGTAAATGGGTTGGTCAGATTTTTCTTTCCATCGATCTTCTAATGCTTGATGACATCTCGATCCACAATCTTCTAGACAAGGTGGTAACGATACAGAATCTACTTGGTAAGCTAATGAGACTTCGATTCCTTCATTTGAGCTATGGCTCCAATGCTGTACAATATAGCAGGACAGGACCATCAACAGAGGATGCTACTCTACGCTCGTCAATGAACTTCCACAACTACATATCTTTCTTAGCAGCATCAAATGCTGTGATACATTCCACGTTGTGAATTGAATTGGCCACAGTGTTCTGTTTGAAATTTTTTCAGTAGATTGCTCCATCATTTAGGATAAAATATATCCCAACATGCTCTTACTGTCATCATGATCAATCTGACTAAAAATTAGAGTCTATAAATCTCATAAGTTTTGAGTCGGATTCTCCATAAATGAGCCACTGGATCTTAACATTTTTCAAATACTTAAGGATGGTTTAACAATCTTCTAGTGGTTCTCATTTGGATTCGACTGGCATCAACTCACTACCCCTAGTGAGTATGCCACATCTGATCTCGTACATATCTTCTCCATGCTAAACTGCTTTGGTATGGTATCAATGTACGTGGACAGAGGTAATCCAAGTATCCTCTTAGATCTATCTCTATAGTCTTCATCCCTAAGATGTAGGATGCTTCTCCCAAGTCCTTTATGAAGAATTTTGATGACAGCCAAACCTTTATTCCCTGTAATGTAAGAGATGTCATTCTTGATTAAGAGAATTTCATCCACATATAAAAAAAAATAATACAACCATAAAATGATTAACCCATTTGTATATGCAGGATTCTTTTTTATTCTCAATGAAGCCATACGTTTTGATCATTTATCAAAATACATGTTCCAACTCTGAAATACCTAGCATTACCATAGAAGAAAATATCTTATCATAGTCAATACCATAACATTGATCATATCCCTTAACAATCAGACAGATTTTATGGATCTTCATCTTCTCATCTGTGCCTCTTTTTCTTTTGAAGATCCACTTACACCCAATAGATTTTACCTCTTCAAGTGGATCAAAAAATGTTCATATATCGTTGACCTTCATAGACTCTATTTCAGACTTCTTGGCTCAAAGCTATTTATCAAAGTCGAACCTCTACATAGCATCCATGTAGATGATCGGATCTTCATTGTCCTCATTGAGTTCAACAGGATCACATCCCGAACCTAAAAATTAAAATATCTATCCGACTGATGCCGTACTCTACTGGATCTCCTTAACGGTGCTACTATAATGGATTTCGGATTTGATCTAATCAAATTCGATTCTATAAATTTACTAGATTGTGTTAGTGCTTCTATCTATCAAACTTCATAAGTTCAACTTTAGAGTCATCAGTTCCTTCACCAAAAAACTTCTTTTCTAAAAAAAATACCGAACAACTCTTATTCTTCAACAAAATAAAAGTAATATCTCCTAGTTTTCTTAGAATACTCTATGAAATGACACTTATCGAACCATGGTCCAAGCTTATCGATTTGTGAAATGCTTGACATAATCCAGACATTCCCAAATCCTAAGGTAAGAGAGTATCGGCTATGTCCAGTCCATATCTCATATAGAGTCTTTGCAACTGATTTGCTCGAAACCCACTTCAAAATATAACAAACAGTTTTAAGAGCATAATCTCAAAAGCAAACCGGTAGACTTGTAAACCCCATCAAGAATCGAACCATATCTAATAAGATTCAATTCTGCTAAGAAAGATTCTCATTCATTTTTAGATACGTCAAAAATTCATCAAAAAGATATTCTCCTCTTTGGTCTAATCGAAGAATTTTAATACTCTTCTTAGTTTGTTTCTCTACCCAATTATAAAATCGTTTGAATATTTCAAACAATTCAGATTTATGGCACTCATATTCGTAGGTCTAATACATTAGTATGTACTAAACTGAGAACATTATTGGCTCATTCACTTTTTCTAGTAAAAGATGACTTGATCATCTTATCAAAGAGATAGGATTCACAGGTCAACAAAAAATTTACAATCATTGACTTTGAGGATTACCTCCTGTTGATCCTATTCTTGTTTATATGACCAAGCCTACAATACTAAAGATAGGCATCTGTGACATTATCTACTCTAGGATATTTATTTGTTGTGTACATTATACTAACAGAATGTGATCATTTGTAAATACCATTTCTTAGTTGTTCACGTATGATTTTGACACCATTCATAATGATATCACAAAAATTATTATATTGATAATGCAAATCCATCCTTGGCCAAAAGGCGTACAGAAATTATATTCATCAAAATAATGAACAATAGTGACAATCACTTAAAATGATGCTGTTTGAATTGAAAACTTGCTTGATAATTTTTAAAGATAGAATTGGAACATAGCTTCCATCTCCATCATTCAGGAATCTCTTGTTATTTTCAAACATTCTACTAACCTGAAGTCCTTGCAATAAATTATAGATATGAATTAGATTTTCAGTATCTAATATCCAAGTAGTAGTATTACAAACAGAGAAATTACAATGTATTATTATATAAATATCTTGTCCAGCAATCATTTACTGATTTCTCTTCATTAGCCTGTTCGAATCAAGAAAAACTAGATTCAAAGGATAATTTCACTTCCAGTGTTCCAAGCTTCTTGCAAAAGAAGCACTCTGCCAGACTCGGGTTAACATCAGACTCCTTTATCAGTTCGGACTCTATAGTCCAAGCACGACTCACTTGCACCTTCTTTTTCTTTCTTTCTCAAAGGATTGATACTCCACTAAAGATGCACCCTCAGAGATGCCAAATAACTCCTTCAACATTTGAAGGAATTTCTTCGACCTAAGCATCCTTAAATTTATAACTAAATTCATGTTTCATCGCTGCCCTCATCACACACCGCATTGTGGTTCGATCATTCAGTCACTTCTGATAAGTGCCTCTGACCGCATCATGTGCGTTGGACATAAAAACTTTAAGTGCTGGATCTATAAGGACATACAAGATCCTTTCATGTTCTAGAATAATTTTCAACTTTCGATACCAGCTATCGAAGTTAGGTCCTTTAAGCTTGTCACTATCAAATAGTGAGCAGAGCAACAGACTACTAGCCATAACTGAAAAAAAAATCAAAAATCTAAATATATATGAATTATTAAGCCTAAAAATTTGAATTTTAGTCTAAAATTTTTTTAACTATTTTATACGAATTGATAGCCTCTACCTCCAATCAGAAGAATTACATTAACTCCTTAGCGGGTACTAGAATCTACATAGACTGCACACAGATCTGAGTGTGGCTTGACCAACCCATGTGTATCTATGGGTAGGTTCTTAATAAATTATTTTTTTAAATAATTTTTAGTAATTAATTTTACCTCGAGTTACTTTTCAGTTGGTTTTGACCATCTCTGCAAGTCCTGGTTAGGTCCAATCACAAATAATGATAGAACTTAGTGCATCTGACAAACGAATGATCATATCTGAGTGTGGCTCGGCCAACCTGATTACCATCAGAAAAGCATGACTGAATCATCATATTATGAATAATAATTCTAATAGCCAAATGAGCACCATGCGTGTGGTGCCTCTAATGATCATCTAAATTGTTGGACCCATTATCAGCCAACTTAATCGGAGGCTATGACTCTGTTATCTCCATAACATTGTTATTTTAAGAACTTAATAATTTTAGAAGATTTAGTTACATATTTTAGAAAATTTTTGACTTATAAGTTATAAATCCTCCAACTGACTTCACCAAGTTATGAAAAGGACTATAGACAAGCTGGTCCGACCAATAAGTCATAGATCCTCCCACTGACTTCATCAAGTTAGATCAAAGAGGATTAAAGACAAGCTGATCGATTGACATCTAAATCAATCATACTGATTAACCTTAATGACATGGATCAACTCGAATCACTTAGCGATCTAATCAAAATATAATTTATCATGTTGGTCAGATAAGTGAGATTGATGGGAGGGATATGCCACTAACTCACTATCGACTCAATCTAGGTGAGTAGCTTCCAATTAATGACCATCAGTCGAGACTGTCAAACTTATCTTAGACACCAACTGACTAATTAGTCTCAATTTGATCAGCCCAATGACTCGGGTTCGACCACTGAGCCACATTCAAAGTCTATTTAATCTAATTAAAGATATAAACTTGACTAACTATAACTATTATATTTAATTTAGAGTGTCATTGACCTAATCTTAATCAACTTTTAGTTAGATTTGATCAACTACTCTTTTTAGTCCATTAAATCTTTGATTCTAATCTTAGGTCTAACCCAATTAAAAGGATCTGATTTGAGCTAACCCATACCCCCATGTTTTATGCTATGTCATTAGATCTTAAATTCACAATTCTAGATTTAAAGATTCATCTCTTAATTCTCAATTAAGTATAGTATTAATATGGATTAAGGTTGTTAATTGAAATCATTTCAATTTGTAAACTCCTTGACATTGATTTCTTCTATGCATAAATATTTAGTTTGAAACATTGAGTCGGCTCACCTCGAGATTGAGCTGGCTCACTACAGTGGATCGATTAAATTCTGAACTTAGTTGACTCACTAAGATAAATAGTAATATTTATATTTTGCCTGCATAAACTGGGTCAGCCATCAGAAAATTGAGCCAATCAACCAGGATACTGAGTCAACTCAAATCAAAACTGAATCGACTCAGCAGGCAGAAATAGCAACACTTTGCATAATTTTTAAATCTAAATAATTTTGCATAAATAAAAATAAAATTCATCATAAATCAATATTAGATCTAATTTAAATTTATTTATAATTTTAGATTTTATTTTTTATGATTAAAATAATTTTAATCATTAAGATTAGATGTCACTACTTTTTGTACAACTTGTATCACATACAACAATCCTAAGATTTTCAGATCTAAAATTTTACAAAAAAAATAAGATTTTTTTTTTGCATTCTTTTTCATGGGATATAATTATATAGCACCTCTATACACCATAAGAGCATCCCATCGAATGGAAAGAGAAGGTCTTTAAACCCTACTTGCTCTTATGACTGGACAGGCATTGTAACCAATCCAATCAGAGTACTTGCTAATCAAATTATCTAATCTAATCACATTTTATATATATAAAAATTTAGATCTAATTTAAATCATATCAGATCTGATTACAATATTAGATCACAACTAAATCAGAATAAAAATATCACATGCATCAAATACAATTAGATTTTATTAAAAATCAGCATAAACTAGGACAATCTTTTCACTGTAAGGGGTAAACCTTATAGCAGGATAACTTTATTTCAGTTTGTGCGATTAATCAATAATTAAATTTAGATCTAAGATATCAAATATCAGATCTAAATTAAATTAAATTTTAGATCTAATATGCACATATATCATGTCACAACGAACCTAAGCTCTGATACCGCTGAAGAAAACTATAGGCAATTATATATATATATTTCAAAAAGATTTTGAAATAAATCATAGTAGAATGCAACTAGATTAATTATAATAATTAAACATGTATATGATCTAATCATTAAATCAATCTACTCTAAGATTTATGATATGATATATGACATATATAGAATTTGAAATAAAAATTAGCATGCATGGATGTTTACAGTAGATCAAATCTACCTCATCTAAGTTCAAAACTTGATACCCAAGCATGAGTCGACAATTGCCGCTACTGATGAATGTGGTAAAGAGGTCATCACTGATTGCTCATAGCCACATAGAGTGTCTGATCTCTATGAAAAGTCTACTCAGAGCCCCAATCTGATCGGCCTCCTCGGGAGTGCTAGCTTGCACGAAGATCATCTTATTGGCTAATCTAGATCCTTCTTTCCAATCTCTTGAACCTTTTTAGAAGTTGAAGAAGGACATTAAGGAGGAGGATGAGGTGGAGGAGAAGATGGGGAGAAAAGACTATCTCCCTTATCACTTTTCTCTCTTCCCGATATCCTAGACCAAAACCTTAGGGTTTTCATGCCAAAAGACCTACGCCCCATAAGAGCCCATGCCCAATTTTCTTCAGGGAAGCTCTTTCTCTTGATGAAACATGCCCTCAAATCTATCTCTCACGCACACCAAAAAGAAAACCCTTTTTATTTTTTGGTGTCCACAGGTGGTTAGGGTGGGATAAAGATAAAGGTAGTTTGATTCGAACTCGAATTCAAAATTCAAGTTGAATTTAAATTCAAAACATACCCAATCTTCACACCCACACTCAAAAATACTTTCATGGTGAAAATTAGAAGGTTTGTCGCACAAAAAACAACCTTCTCAAGGTGTTAGTGACAATGGATAGATAAGGATAAGAGGTTAGTTCAAAACCAATTTTGAAACCTAACCGATCTCATCCAAACTTGTTTCAAACTTGAATTCAAACAAGTTTTAAATTCAAACATGAAACAAACCCATCCAAATCCATGACAGTGAGCAACAATAGCATGCTATGGTGTGCGAAACCTTCATGCAAATCTAAATTTGTGTGAAGCATCAATGGCATGGATAAGGGAGTGGCATTAGGGAGAAGTCCAATCAATTTGGACTCTTTGGTTCTTTCATATTTGTTCCAAACCAAATTTTATTTGGTTTGACCCAATTAAATAAATAAAACCCAATCTAATTAGGCTCTTATATCCTTAATCAAATCTTAATCTAATTAAGAATTGATTGAATTAAAGTTCTAATTAAATCAGAGATAATTCTTCCTTAGTGATTAGGTCATCTCATAACCTAATCAGATCAAACTTTATTGCTCCATCAAATTGAGCTAATCAGCAATCTAGTTACTAATTAATCCTTCATTAATTTACTAACACTTAATGAATTATTTATCATAACTTTTACATAGGATTAATCATCAATCGAATTGATGATTACATCCTTGAATGATTCTCAATCATTGATCAACCACATCATCAGTTAGAAACTTTTTTTGTGTGTGACCCCATAGGTTTGAATCTAAATCTGTAGCATAAGAATAAATTTTTGTACCAATCGAAGTGACCATCTAGCAATGATACTCGAGATCCGGATAGCCCGAATGATTATAAAGTAACATTCAAGAACCTAATAATGTAAGGTTACCATATAATTCATCCCTTTGACCGTAATACTTAAGGTGATCTAGAATTTAACTGTCAATCCTGGAAGAGTCATCTACATTATATTTTAATCTTTTAAATTTATCATATAGATTATCCGAGCTCAGATTTTACTAAATTGAAATACAGTGATACATTAACTCCTGATCCGGGGGGGTCAATCCCATCTTGACTCACACACCGACTTTGCAAGTACTTAACTGTATCCAAAAATTTTTCAATCATTGAATTAAAAATTTAGATAGTCTGACATCAAAACATAATGAGTTGTTTACAAGTCATCATGGTAATCTCAGATCAGAGGACACTTATATCCATATCCTTCGCGAGCTATTCTTAACAGCAAAGTACTCCGCAGTTGGTCACATTCAATAAAATATACTCTTACATCTCACTTGCATGCCATACCAGTGTCTTCACACTACTTGATTATGAGAAAATTCAATATATATGGCATACAACAACCTACACTTGATAATCGCTATCATTCTAGTAATAGCGTGTCGTTTGGTCATAAATAAATTTAAGAACTAAGCGATAAATCTTTCTTTATCGATCAAATTAGTCCTAAAAATTTCATCACAACACAAAAGTTCATTAAGAAGATGTAACCTTATGATGAATCAGTCAAATAACTTTAATTAATGATCAATTTATATACATTTATAATTAGCACAATCGTCAAATGATTGTCGTTAGGACACAATTTTCAACAACTTTTACTTGGACTAAAGCCAATCAATTGATATCTCATACCCATCTTTCATTTATAATCTTCAAACTCCTTGATATTGAGGCTTTAGTAAATGGATCAGTCAGATTCTCTTTATCGTTGATCTTTTAATGCTCGATAACATCTCGATCCACGATCTTCCGAACAAGGTGGTAGCAACACAGAATCTACTTGGTAAGCAAATGGGACTTTGATTCCTTCATTTGAGCTATGGCTCCAATGCTGTACAGTACAGTAGGATAGGCCCATCAATGGAGGATGCCACTCCACGCTCATCAATGAACTTTCGCAACCACATAGCTTTCTTAGCAGCATCAGATGCTGCGTATATTTCATGTTGCAAATAGAATTGGCTATAGTGTTATGCTTGAAATTTTTTCAGCAGATTGCTCTATCATTTAAGATAAAATGTATCCTGATATGCTCTTGATGTCATCATGATCTGACTGAAAATTAAAGTCTATAAACCCCACAAGCTTTGAGTAAGATTCTTCATAAATAAGCCACTAGATCTTAGTATTTTTCAAATACTTAAGGATGGTTTTACAATCTTCCAATAATTCTCATCTACATTAGACTAACATTAACTCACTACCTCGAGTGAGTATGCCACATCCAATCTCGTACATGTCTTCTCCATGTTGAACCACTTCAGTATAGTATCAATGTATATAGACAGAGATAACCCAATCATCCTCTTAGATCTATCTCTATAGATCTTCATCCCTAGGACTAGAGTGCCCTATGACAGACTGTCTAAGACTGTATAGCCCATCCCGAAGCCTACGTGTGGCTACCTCTTTGAAAGTCCGACGATCAATCTCCTCATCTTAAGGAGTCTCGAATCAACAGTATTCATGACAGTAGAAGCAAACGTGTATTAATAAATAGAATACAAACCTACCATGAATTTAAAAAATTAAATACCTTTGACTTATCAGAAATATCTTTTAGGCTGCATCACGAGCCCCTAATGATCAGTTGGAGAACTCATTCACCAGCCCCGACATCAATCGTCAAATGATCTTGATAACCACACAAGGCACCCCAGACTCTCTAAATGTGCTGCCAAATTAATTTTGAATAATAAATATTAAACTCTAAAATGGCTAAATTTTAAATATATTCAGTAAAGATATAGTACTTATGAGTAGCTCTGAATGTGGAAGAGCTCTCTATCCTCCAATCGAGTTGAAGGTACCACGAGCCAGACAGGTACTCTATCACACCACTGACTCTGAGAGCCGGATGCTACTCTGTGTGATTGTGGGGTCACTGGTGACCCCACATCATTTGAATATGAGAGAATCAAGACATCATAAAAAATATTATATTAGATAATAAAAAATAAAATAATATAAAAAAAATCTAAAGTACTAGATTTATCATATGGTATGTATGGTACAAAACCATGCGAGCTGACTGCATGAGAGCTCTCTTCTCAACTGTGACAACTCCGATCTCTGAAAGATATGATCTATAATCTTTAAAAATAAAAGTAAATAGATTCGTAGATTAATTATACAATTATAGATGGCAATGCAAGATTTAAAATGATGTATGACAAGTATTTAAAATAATTCAAGGTAATGTGAGAAATAAAATGATACCAGAAGTCCGTTGCTGAGAGATAAGGGCTTGGATGCCTAGGTGGAGGTCGTTGCTAAGAGGTGCTTGGACTTGGAAGAAAAGTTCAAGAAAAAAAAGGTGAGGCTTCGAAAAGCACTACAGATTAACCTCTTCAGATGTTCGGTATCCTTCGAATTTTTTATCTAATTCTTCCTCTACTATAAGAATTCAGACTATTAGCGATAGCTAGTTACCATCACTAATAGTCCACATGCCATCGCTAATTCTATCATAACAACTAATCTGAAACAATCTGATCACTAAATATCCTTATTAGTGATAGAAACCGTAGCTATCATTAATAAGGCAATCAGCGACAGCTTTAATGATGAAATTTTTTATCACTAATTATTTTTTAATTTTTAAATTAAATTTTTAAAAATTCTTTTAAAACATATTAGTGGTAGTATTTTTATGGCTAATATCATCGCTAATAATTATTAACGATCAATAATACCATCGCTAATATCATCTCTATTTTTTAAAAAATTTTAAATTAAATTAAAAAATTTTAAAAATATTAGCAACGATATTATCATCGCTAATGTTATCGCTAAAAAGTATGACATTTTTATTGCTAATACAGTCACTAATAATTAATTTTATTTTTTAAAAAAATAATAATAATATTTTTAAAATTTTATTTTAATTAATCATAATGAATTATGGTTTCTAATACTTGCTATAATTAAAATTCAAAGATAATATAATAATCAAAAATTAAAAACTAATTATATTATATTAAAAATATTAATTATATATTTTTTACAAGCAATATCAAAAAAATATAATGCATAAAAAAAATCAGATCCGATCCTCCTCCTCGTCCGCCTCCTCCTCCTGCTCCTCTCCAGCAGCTGATGGATGAGAACCAGATGTCTCAACATTCCGTAATAAATAAAATAAAATACTATTAGTAAATTTTGATACGGAGGTGTATCTTTCGATATACTCCTTCGATTTTCAAACAGATTATTTCTACAAATTTCATTCGATGATATGAAGCTATAAACACTTTCGACCCATCGATTAAATGGTTCAATTAAATTTTTAGCTCCTAAATTTTTTTTTTGGACTCAAACCTAAATATATGAAGCTTCTAAATATGAAAACTTAAAATAAGTAAAAGGATTTAGTAATATAATTATCTGATGTGATGGCGAGATAACAAATCTAGCTGTGAAGGAAACTGTAGGTGATGCATGTATTTCAAAATTTTTTTCAAAATAATTTATAGCAGAAAGTAACTAGATTAATCATATTAATCAAACATACATATGATCTAATCATTAAATCAACCTACTTTAGGATCTATGACATGATATATGACATATATAAAATATAAAAATAAAATCTACATGCATGGATGTAAGCAGTAGATCAAATCTACATCTATCTGAATTCAAAACTCGATATCTGAGCATAGATCGACGATAATCGCTGCTAATAAATATGATAAAGAAGGTCTTCACTGGTTGCTCACAGCCACACAGTATGTCCGATCTTTACGGAAAGTCTACTCGAAGTTTCGATCTGATCGGCCTCCTCAGGAGTGCTAGCTCATACGAAGACCATCTTGCTGGCTGATCTAGATCCTTCCTTCGAAACTCTTGAACTCTTCCAAAAGTTGAAGAAGAATACTCATGGAGGAATAAGAGGTTGTGGAAGAGGACATTTTAAGGAGAAGAGAAGGAAGAACTCTTTCTCTCTATTTTCTTCTCTCACAAAAACCTAGCGCCATGGTAGAATCCCACTACCCTAAGAGGAGACCCCTCCCCTCAATTTTCTCTCTTTCTCATCTCTCTCATGTGTTGGGCATCCAACTATTGGAACCCTTATATATGAAGAGAGGGTTAGGGTTTAGGAGATGGAGCTGCAAGCAAATACCCACACCAACTAGAAGTTCGCCCACAAGAGGAGACCATCTCCCCTCATTACACACCCATAGAAGGATGCGATGCCCTTCTCCTTATTTCACACCCTACCAGATTGTTTCTCATGGTAAATCAGATCCTCATCTGATTTCCCATGCCCACATTCCTCCTCTTGTCGTACAAAAGAAGTCTCCAAGAAAGGTGGGTGTCCAAGGTAGTTAGGTCATACCTATCTTAAACGAAATCTAATCCAAGTCAAATAAGGATTCAAACTTAAAGCGACACCACCTAACCATTATCCAAATATGGCGTTGAGAAAGAAGGGGTGACAAGGGGTGTGCGTGAAAGGTTTTCAATGTGAAAGATTTCACACAGAAGCAAAGGGGGTGCAGCTTCACATTGGCATGCGCACAAAGGGAGAAGGGACAGAGTCCATGACCAATAGGACTTTCATTTATTGCTTTAATTGGATCCCAATCAAATCAAATTTGATTGCATCCAATAAGAGAAGAAGATCTAATCAAATTAAGAATCCAATCTCTTCAATAAAATTCTAATCCAATTAGAAATTAACTGAATCCAAGTCCTGATCAAATCAGGAACTAATCTTCCTCAGCGATTAGATCATCTAATGACCTAATAGGTTCAAACTTAATTGAATCTAATTCAATTAAACTTAATTCAAATCTCATTGCTCAATCAAATTGAGCTAATCAGCAATCTAATTACTAGTTAATCCTCTAATAATTTATTAACTCTTAGCTAATTTATTATTTATAATTTTTTCATAAGGTCAACCATCAATCGAATTGATGATTACACCCTTGAATGATTTTCAATTGACGATCAGCCACATAATCAATCAGAAATTTTTTTTGAGTATGACCCCATAGGTTCAAACCTAAGCCAATAGTATGAAAATAAATTTTTGAACTAATCAATATAACCATCTAGCAATAAGACCCGACGTTCGGATAGGTCGAATAATTGCAAAGCACCTTTCAAGAACCTATTAGCGTATAGTTATCGTATAATTCATTCTTTTGATCCTAATGCTCAAGGTGACCTAGGATTTAACCATCAATCCTGAAAAAATTAATCATATTATATTTTAATCTTTCAAATCCATCGTATGGATTATTCGGGTCCAGATTTTACTTAATTGAAATACACTGATGCAATAACTCCTGAAACTGGAGGGGTCAATTCCATCTTGACACACACACTGACTACCACAAGTACTTGACTGTGTCCAAAAATTTTTCATCACTGAATTAAAAATTTAGGTAGTTCGGCACCAAAGTACAGTGAGTTGCTTGCAAGTCACCATAGTGATCTCAGATCGATAGGATACTTATACCTATATCTTTCATGAGCTACTCTTGACAGCAAAGTACTCTACAGTTGGTCACGTTCAATGAGACATACTCTTACATCTCACTTGTATGCCATACCAGTATATCCACATGTTTGGCTATGAGGATAACCAACGTATATGGTACATAACGATCTATACTTAATTATCACTATCATCCTAGTAATAGCGTATCATTTGATGATGAACAAGTTTAAGAACCGCATGATAAATCCTCCTTTATTGATCAAAAATGGTCTTAAGGACTTCATCACAATATAGGAGTTCTAAAGAAGATGTATCTTTGTGATGAATAAGTCAAATAACTTTTATTAATGATCAATTCATATATATTTATAATTAGCACAATCCTCAAACGATTGACTTTAGGATATAATTTTCAATGACTTCCACTTGGACTAAAGTCAATCAGTATAGTATCTTATATCCATCTTTAATTTATAATCATCAAACTCCTTGATAACGAGGCTTCAGTAAATGGGTCGGTCAGATTCTCCTTTCCATCGATCTTCTAAGCATTGACGTCATCTCGATCCACGATCTCTCGGATAAGGTGGTTGCGATACAGAACGTACTCGATAAGCTGATAGGATTTTGGTTTCTTAGCTTGAGCTATGGCTCCAGTGCTATATAGTACAGCAAGACCATCAATGGAGGATGCCACTTTGAGCTCACCAATAAACTTTCACAACCACACAACTTCTGTGGTAGCATCAAATATTGCATTACAGTGTCTCGCAAAAGGAATTGGCTACAGTATTCCGCTCAAAATTTTTTCAGTAGATTGCTCCATCATTTAAGCTAAAATTGTATCTCAATACACTCTTGCCATCATCATGATCTAACTAAAAACTAGAGTTTATAAACCCTATAAATTTTGAGTCAGATTTTCCATAAACGAGCCACTGTTCCTTAATATTTCTTAAATACTTAAGGATGATCTTCTAGTGGTCCTCACTCAAATCAAAATGGTATCTACTTACTACCCTTAGTAAGTATACCACATTCGATCTCATATATGTGATGATCTACATAATAGAACAAATTCTATTCATATGCACTCTCTCTTGAGGAGTTGTTGAAAAACCCCTCTTCGAGAGAGAAATTTCACAGCCTATCGGAAGATAGCCTTTCTTGAAATTTTTCATACTGAACCACTTTAGCATGGTATCAATATATGTGGACTGGGATAACCTAAGCAACCTCTAAGATCTATCTCTATAGATCTTCATCCCTAGGATATATGATGCTTTTTCTAAGTCCTTCATAGAGAATAGTGATGATGGTGAAATCTTTATTCCCTGTAATGTAAGAAATATCATTCTCGATTAAAAAAAATTTATCCACATATAAAATAAGAAATACACTCACAAAATTATTAACTCATTTTTATATACAAATTTTTTTTTCATTCTCAACGAAGCCATACATTCTGATTACATATCAAAATACATGTTCTAACTTTGAGATACCTAGCATTGCCATAGGAGAATACATCTCGTCATAGTCAATACTATAATGTTGACGATATCCCTTTTGCAACCAGACAAGCTTTATATGTCTCCACCTTTCCATATGCACCTCTAATCTTTTTGAAGATCCAGTTACACCCTATGCATTTTACCCCTTTAAGTGGATCAATGAGCGTCCATACACCATTAACCTTCATGGACTCCATTTCGGACTTTATTGCTCCAAGCCGCTAATCGGAGTCGAACCTCTGTGCAGCATCCATATAAGTAATCAGATCTTCATTATTCTAATCAAGCTCAATAGGATCACATCCCACTTAGAAACTATAGTATCTATTTGACTGACATGGTATTCTACCGAATCTTCTTAATGGTGCCTCTATAATGGGTTACGAATTTGATCTAATCAAATTTGATTCTATGAATTTACTAGATTATGTCAGTTCTTTTATGTGTGAAACTACATAAGTTCAATCTTAGTGGTATCAGTTCCTTCATCCAGAAATTTTTTTTTTTAAAAGAATATCAAACAACTTTTATACTTTTATAAGGTAGAAGTAATATCCCCTAGTTTTTTTAGGATACCCTATAAAACAATACTTATCGAATCAGGGTCCAAACTTATCGGTCTACAGATGCTTGACACAAATCGAACACCCCCAGATCCTAAGGTAAGAGAGCATCGACCTACGTCCAATCCATATCTCATATGGTGTCTTTGTGACTAATTTGCTCATAACCCAGTTCAGAACAAGACAAGCAGTCTCAAGTGCATAACTCCAAATGAAAATTGACAGACTTATAAACCCCATCATGGACCAAATCATGTCTAACAAGGTTCGATTCCATTAAGAGAGAATTTCATTCTCTTCTAATGTTAAATAACTCATCGAAAAGGTATTCTCCACCTCGATCTAATCGAAGAGTTTTAATACTCTTCTTGGTTTGTTTCTCTATTTGATTGCAGGATTGTTTGAATATTTTAATCGATTCAGATTTATGGCACTCACGTTCATAGGTCCAATACATCAGTATGTGCTAGACACAGAATATCACTGGCTCATTTATCTTTTTTAATAAAAGGTGACTTGGTCATCTTTTCAAAAATACAGGATTGATAGGCCAACAATGATTCATAATCATTGACTTCGAGGATATCCTCTTAATTTGACCTGTTCATCCTATTCTTGTTATATGATTGAGTCTACAATGCCGAAGATAAGCATCCATGACATTATCTACTTTAGAAAGTTTATTTGTTGTATACATTATACGAACAGGTTGTGTAAATGGCATTTCTCAGTTGTTCATGCATGATTTTTGACATCATTCATAATGATAACACAAAAATTATTTTATATTGATAATATAAATCTGTCCTTGGCCAAAAGCCCTATGGAAGCTACATACATTAAAAATGGACAATAGCGACAATCACTAAAATGATATTATTTGGATTGAAAACAAGCTCGATAATTTCTAAAGCCAGAAATGGAACAGATTTTCATCTCCAATATTTAAAAATCTCTTGTTGTTTTCAAACTTTCTACTCATCTGAAGTTCTTATAATAAATTATAGATATAAACTTCTAGTATCCAATACCCAGGTAGTAGTATCACAGATAAAAAAATTATAAGGCATTATCATATAAGTATCTTGTCCAGTCATCATTTGTTGATTTTTTTTTCTTAGCCTATTCGAGTCAAGGGACTTTACCAGACTCGGATTAACCTTAGACTTCTTTGTCAGTTCGGGCTTCTCAGCCCAAGCATGACTCACTTGCACCTTCTTTTTCTTTTCTTTCTTAAAGGATTGACGTCCCGTTGAAGACACATCCTTAGAGGTGCCAAAGAAGTCCTTCAATTTTTGAAAGATTTTCTTCAGTTGAGCATCCTTGAATTTTCAATTAAATTTGTCATCATTGCTACCCTCATAATGTGCCGCACCATGATTCAATCATTTAGCTACTTTTGATAAGTGCCTCTGATTGCATCACATGCGTTAGATGTGAGAATATCAGGTGCTAGAATCATAATCATGTACAAGATCCTTTTGTACTCTAGAACTATCTACAACTTTCAATACTAATTATCGAAGTTAGATCCTTTAAGTTTGTCACTATCTAACAGTGAGCGGAGCAACAGATTACTAGCCATAACTGAAAGAAAAATATAAGATCTCTATGTATATGATTTGATTAAGCCTAAAGATTTGGACTTTAGTCTAACGATTCTCTCACTATTTTATACGAATTGATAGCCTCTATCTCCAATTCAAAGAATTATTTTAATTCTTTAGCGGAAACTAGAATCCACACAGACTGCATACGAGCCCAACTTTGATCGGCCCATCCATGTGCATCTATGGATAGATTCTTAAACAATTATTTCATCAAACAACTTTTAGTAATTGATTTTACCTTAGATTCTTAACAGTAGGCTTTGACCTCCACTGAAATGTCTGGTTAGGTACAATCATTAATATGATCATATTCAAAAATCTAACTAACAAATGATCAGGTTCGACTTTGGTTGACCAACCTGACCACCGTTAGAGAGATTCGATGGAGTCATCATATTATGAATGATAATTTCAATAGTAGATGAGCACTAGACCTCTGAGCCATCTAATGATCATCCAACTAATGGATCCATTATCACCCAACTTAATGAGAGGCTATGACTTTGTTATCCATAACATCATCATTTTAAGGACCTAATAATTTAGAAGATTTAAGAATTAATTAAGAGAAGAGATTTGACCAGCTAATCACAATCCTCCCACTAATTTCACTAAGTCAGATCAAAGATGATCCGATTTAAGTGGGTCCAGGCACCTAAATTAGTCATACTGATCAACCTATGTAGCATGGGTTTTGCATGAGTCAATTAGAAATCGAATCAAAAGCTGATTAACCACATCAATCAGATAAGTGAGATCGATGGGAGGGGTATGCCATTAACTCGCTATAGACTCAATCTATACGAGTACCTCCCAATTAATGACCACCGATCAAGACTGTCAATTTTATCTTAAACACCAATTGGTTTATTAGTTTCAATTAGGTTTACCAAAGGTCTCAGGCTCGACTATGAAGCCACAATCAAGGTCTATCTTGGTCTAATCAAAGACATAGACTTTGATCAACTACAACTATTGTATTGGTTCTAGAGAAATTCAGATTTAATTTAATACAACTTTTGGTTAGATTTAATTATTTTCTCCAATTTGTTCATGTTTTCTTTGATTCTAACCATAGCTCTAACCCAATTAAGAGAACCTATGGAGCTAACCCATGCCACCCTCACGTTTTATGAAAGATGTATTAGATCTTTAATACACAATTCTAGATCCAATAAATTCAACCTTTAATTCTCAATTAAGTCTGAATTTAACATGGGTTAAGATTTTAAGTTTGGAATAATTTTAAATTATAAATATTTTACTTGATTTAATGTAAAAATTTTTTATTCTGAAACTTAATCGACTTAGCCATGGACTGAGCCGGCCCACTTCAGTGGGTCGATTAACTCTACTACTTGATCGACTAACTGAGATGAATAGTAACTGTTACTGTTCCACCTGAGGCAACTGGGTCGGCACAGTCAACACTGAGCTGACTAAATCAGGGGCTGAGTTGGCTCAGTTCAAAACATAGGCGGCTCAGTCAGCGTGCCAACAAGTTTCAAAGAGTTTTAGATATGAAAAATTCTGTTAATCTAAAATAAAATCAATCATAAATAGATTTTTAGATCATATCTAAATATTTGATGATTTTAGATTTTATTTTTTATGATTAAAATAATTTTAATCATATAGATTAGATATTTTACTTTTCATACAGCTTATCTTTTGCATCACATACAATAAATCTAGAATTTCAAGATCTAAAATTTTGCAGAAAGAAAAGTTCTTTCTTTTGCTTTCTTCTTTATAGATTTAATCACATGGTACCCCTACATGTCATAAGTGTTGGGAATAGTGTCCCAAAGCCAATCGTCAGCCTGTTGACGGTTGTGCTCCTTTTGTATTAGTACATGAATTATAAATAAATAAAAATTATTTTGGTATTTTTTTTCATCACAAATGTTTCATCTTCTAATGAACTCCTGTGTTGTGGTGAAGTCCTTAGGACTATTTAGACTCGACAAAGGAGGATTTATCGCTTAGTCCTTAAACATGTTCGCGACCAAATGATATGTTGTTACCAAGGACGACAACGTTTATCGAGCATAGGTCGTTGTGTGCCATATGGGTTGGTTGTCCTCATAACCAAAGAGTGTGGAGACACTGGTATGGCATACAGGTGAGATATAATGGTACATCTACACTGAACGTGACCAACTCCGGAGCTATTTCTGCTGTCAAGATTTGCTCCGATGGGATATGGGTATAAATATCTCTCCGACCTGAGACCACCACGGTGACTTGCAAGCAACTCACTGCACTTAGGCACTGGACTACCTGAATTTCTAATTCAATGATGGAAGGCTGCTGGGTGTAGTCAAGTACTTGACTTATCGGTGTGTGTGTCAAGATGGGATTGACCACTCCAGTTTAGGAGCTGTGTACAGTCATATTTCAATTTTGCAAAATCTTGGCCAGGGTAGTCCTAGTGAGGAGTCACAGGACTAATTAAGTTGAGCACGATTCGGATGATATCATCAGGGTTGACAGTTTAACCCTGAGTCGTCCTAAACATAGGGGTCAAAAGGGATGCCTGCGGGGTCACACACATTAGTGGTTCCTTTCTAATCAGATGGCTGATTATGAGTCTTATGTGTCTGGGACTCTATGATTGAGAATTAGGATTCTCTGATCATGAGTTCCACACATTTTGGGTACCGAGATCAAAATTTTGAATTTTAAATTTTGAATTTGAAATTTGAACTCTTTGATCAGGGTTTCATATCGATGGTCTCTGATGCCTGATTGCCCATCGAATTTGGACTCAATATTTATGAAAGGTTTAATTAGTGATTTGATCACTAATTAACTCAATTTGATTGAGTAATTATTTTTGGATTAAGTCCAATTAAATTAGATTCAGTTTGGATTGACCCGATTAGGTTAAATGTTGACCTAATCGCTAAGGTGGTTTAGTCCCTGATTTGATCAGGGGTTAGGTTTAGTTAATTTTTGATTTGATTAGGAATTTATTGAATGCAGGGTCTGCAGGTTAGTAGGAGATTTGATGAAGGCGAGAGGTTCCTGAATGTTGGAGATGGAAGCAAAGTTCTAGTTCTAGCTTTAGGAATCATGAGTCTTGTAATCAATTCTCGTAATATAATTCTGAGTGAATGTCACTATTATCCAAGTTTTTTATTAAATATTATTTTTGTAGGTCTTTTGGCCATGTACGGTTATGATTTTTTAATAAAAAAAAATATTTACAATATCATTTTGAATGGTGTTACAATATTTGTTGGATAATTAAATAATAGAATTTACTTACTATCACAGCCGGTTAATGTGGTTCAAAACTTTGGAAAACGCTCTAGAATAGATAATGTGTCAGAAGTCTACCTTTGGCACTGTAGGCTAGGTCATATCAATAAGAACAGGATAAACAGGTTGGCTCAAGAAGGAATTCTTGAAGTTAGTGATTGTGAATCACTTCCAACCTGTGAGTCCTGTCTTCTTGAGAAGATGACCAAGTCACTTTTTACTGGAAAAGGTGAGCGAGCCAGTGAACTCTTAGGTCTGGTACATTCTGATGTATGTGGACCCATGAGCTCAAGTGCAAGAGGTGGATTTTTCTACTTCATAACCTTCATAAATGACCTATCTAGGTATGGGTATGTCTATTTAATGAAGCATAAGTCGAAATCATTTGAAATGTTCAAACTATTTCGAAATGAGGTAGAAAAATAAACTGGGAAGTGTATTAAAACTCTTCGATCTGATCGAGGAGGTAAATACCTTTCCAATGAGTTTCTGACGTATCTAGGAGAGAATGGGATTCTCTCTCAGTGGACTCCTCCTGGAACACCACAACATAATGGTGTATCTGAAAAGAGGAATCGGACCCTGTTAGACATGGTTCGATCCATGATGGGGTTTGCTGGTCTGTCAATCTTCTTCTGGGGATATGCGCTCGAATCGGCTTGTTACCTTCTAAATAGAGTTCCGAGTAAGTCTGTAGCCAAAACGCCATATGAGATATGGATAGGACATAAGCCAGTACTCTCGCACCTTAGGATTTAGAGGTGTCCGGCTTTTGTTAAACGTTTAATTACAGACAAGCTTGGATCTAGGTCTGACAAGTGTAATTTTATAAGATACCCAAAAGAGACCAAAGGGTATTATTTCTACCTTGCTGATGAGCAAAAGGTGTTTGTCAGTCTTAAGGCAATTTTTTTAGAAAAGGAGTTCCTTAGTGAAAACACTGTTGCCTCTAAGGTCGAACTTGACGAAATTCGACAGGTAGAAAAACCGACACATGTTACTGAACCTGAACCGGATTTGATTAGATCAGATCCGGAGCCCATTGATTATGCACCCTTAAGGCGGTTTGGTAGAGTACCACATCAACCGGACAGATACTATGATTTCTTGGTCCGGGATGGTGATCCTGTCGAACTTGATGAAAACGATGAGGATCCGATCACCTACATGGATGCAATGCAGAGACCTGACTCTGAGAAATGACTAGAGGCCATGAAATCCGAAATGGAGTCCATGAAGGTCAACGATGTGTGGACATTGGTTGACCCACCCGAAGGAGTAAAACCCATAGGGTGTAAGTGGGTCTTCAAAAGGAAGAGGGGCGCAGACGGAAAGGTGGAGACCTATAAAGCCCATCTGGTTGCCAAGGGATATCGTCAACGTTATGGTATAGACTATGACGAGACGTTTTCTCCTGTGGCAATGCTCAAATCCATTCGGATTATGCTTGCGATAGCTACCCATCTGGACTATGAAATCTGACAGATGGATGTGAAGACAGCTTTCCTAAACGGAGAGCTGGACGAAGAGGTGTATATGATACAACCTGAAGGGTTCACATCCACAGATGAGTCTAAGGTGTGCAAGCTACAGAGGTCCATTTATGGACTTAAGCAGGCATCTCAGAGTTGGAACATACGTTTTGATAGGACGATCAAAACGTATGGCTTCGTTAAGAATGGAGAAGAGTCCTGCATTTATAAGTGGGCTAATGGTCCAGTAGTAGTATTTCTTGTATTGTATGTGGATGACATTCTCTTAATCGGGAATGATGTCCCTGCATTACAGAGAATAAAGATTTGGCTATCGTCACAGTTCTCCATGAAGGATCTGGGAGAAGCTTCCTACATCCTAGGGATGAGGATCTACAGGGATAGATCCAAAAAGTTGCTTGGCTTATCCCAGTCCACGTACATTGATACTATGCTGAAAAGGTTCAGCATGAAAAATTTCAAGAAAGGCTATCTACCGATAGGCCATGAAATTTCTCTCTCGAAGAGAGATTGTTCGACAACACCTCAAGAGAGAGAGCGTATGGGTAGGATTCCATATGCTTCAGCAGTGGGATCTATCATATACGCCATGACATGTACACGACCAGATGTGGCATACTCACTAGGGGTAGTGAGTAGATACCAATCTGATCCAAGAGAGAATCACTGGAAGATTGTTAAAACCATCCTGAAGTATTTAAGAAATACTAAGGACCAGTGGCTTATATATGGTGAATCGGACTTGAGACTTATAGGGTTTACAGACTCTAGTTTCCAGTCTGATCGCGATGATAGCAAGAGTGTGTCAGGATTTATTTTTATCCTTAATGGTGGAGCTGTCTGCTGGAAGAGTTCCAAGCAGCACACTGTGGCTGATTCAGTATGCGAGGCGGAGTATATTGCTGCATCAGATGCTGCCAAAGAAGCGGTGTGGCTGAGAAAATTCATCACCGAGCTCGGAGTAGCACCCTCCCTTGTTGGTCCAGTTCTGCTCTACTGCGACAGCTCTGGAGCCATTGCTCAGGCGAAGGAACCAAAGGCACACCAGCAGACGAAGCATATTCTGCGCCGCTACCATCTCATCCGGGAGATCGTGGATCGAGGTGACATCGACCTTCAGAAGATCGACGGGAAGGAGAATCTGGCCGACCCATTCACTAAAGCCATTGCGGTGAAGGAGTTCAACGACTACAAGTCGAAGATGGATATTAGATACTGCACCGATAGGCTTTAGGCCAAGTGGAAGATTGTTGGGAATAGTGTCCCAAAGCCAATCGTCAGCCTGTTGACGGTTGTGCTCCTTTTGTATTAGTACATGAATTATAAATAAATAAAAATTATTTTGGTATTTTTTTTCATCACAAATATTTCATCTTCTAATGAACTCCTGTGTTATGGTGAAGTCCTTAGGACTATTTAGACTCGACAAAGGAGGATTTGTCGCTTAGTCCTTAAACATGTTCGTGACCAAATGATACGTTGTTACCAAGGACGATAACGTTTATCGAGCATAGGTCATTGTGTGTCATATGGGTTGGTTGTCCTCATAACCAAAGAGTGTGGAGACACTGGTATGGCATACAGGTGAGATGTAATGGTACATCTGCACTGAACGTGACCAACTTCGGAGCTATTTCTGCTGTCAAGATTTGCTCCGATGGGATATGGGTATAAATGTCCCTCCGACCTGAGACCGCCACGGTGACTTGCAAGCAACTCACTGCACTTAGACACCGGACTATCTGAATTTCTAATTCAATGACGGAAGGCTGCTGGGTGTAGTCAAGTACTTGACTTGTCGGTGCGTGTGTCAAGATGGGATTGACCACTCCAGTTTAGAAGCTGTGTACAGTCGTGTTTCAATTTAGCAAAACCTTGGCCAGGATAGTCCTAGTAAGGAGTCACAGGACTAATTGAGTTGAGCATGATTCGGATGATATCATCAGGGTTGACAGTTTAACCCTGAGTCGTCCTAAACACAGGGGTCAAAAGGGATGAATTATACGGTAACCATATTCACGTAGGTTCTGAATGTTGCGATTGCGATTATTCGATCTATCCGATCGTCGGGTACCATTGCTAGATGGTCACTTCGATTAGTACAGGAATTGGTTCCTGTGCTACCGGCTTAGGTTCGAACCTGCGGGGTCACACACATTAGTGGTTCCTTTCTGATCAGATGGCTGATTATGAGTCTTATGTGTCTGGAACTCTATGATTGAGAATTAGGATTCTCTGATCATGAGTTTCACATATTTTGGGTACCGGGGTCAAAATTTTGAATTTTAAATTTTGAATTTGAAATTTGAACTCTTTGATCAGGGTTTCATATCGATGGTCTCTGATGCCTGATTGCCCATCAAATTTGGACTCAATATTTATGAGAGGTTTAATTAGTGATTTGATCACTAATTAACTCAATTTGATTGAGTAATTATTTTTGGATCAAGTCCAATTGAATTGGATTCAGTTTGGATTGACCCGATTAGGTTAAATGTTGACCTAATCGCTAAGGTGGTTTAGTCTCTGATTTGATCAGGGGTTAGGTTTAGTTAATTCTTGATTTGATTAGGATTTTATTGAACCTAATTAAGCCTAATTAAGTTGGATTTAATTTATTCTAATTGTGCTTAACCTATTTAGATTAGGTTGGCTCAATTAGGTTCAAACCACCTTGACTTTTCTCCCTGCGCCACCTCACTTCTTCTATGCATATTTAAATTCACGAGAAGCAACTTCTCATGAATTTTCTCCACACAGAAGCCATCCCACGTCCACCCTTGTGTACCAAATATCTGGATAAAAATAAGTTGGTTGGCCATTCAAATTAAAAAGAAAGTTTGAATTTGAATGAGCAACCAACTAATCCATGCGTCATGATCTTATCTTGTGCGCCCCATATTTTACACAAGAAAATATTTCTCGTGTAAACTCTCCACGCACAAATCAACTCACGCCCCTTCTCTTCTCATGCACAAGTGGATAGGGATGAGTTGGTTTTGCATTTGAATTCAAATTTGATTTGAATTCAAATGTGCAACCACTTATCTTTATCCTCTCACACGGATAAGACACGTTCGACGTTGTTTTAAAAAGAGGAGAAAGGTGGGACATGCATAGAAATTTTAGGAGAAAAACTTTAGGGCATGAGGAAAGTTTGTGCACAAGGTGAAGGTCTAAAACCTTCCGAGAGAAAAAGAAAGAAAAGAAAGAAAATTGAGCGCAGGGTTTCTAGTGTGTACCCTAGGGTTTCTACCTAGGGTTTGGGAAGTGAGATTGGTGTGCCACGAGTATCGTGAGTCCACCAAATTTTAGAAAGAGATCCATCAGCCTCTCAAGCAATCGTGCAAATGATCTGGAGCATCCGAGGAGTCGGCACACATTGATCGAAGGAGTTCGATCAACATCTACCATCAAAAGGGTGAAATCACGAACTAGCATTCGTGAGGAGCTGATCAGATGGGAGCTTCGTGTGGACGATCCACAGAGGCCAGATATTTGTGTGACTGCGATGTGATAATCAGAGCCCTCCGACGGTGATCAGATTGTGGTGATCGACTACCCGCAAAAGGTGATGTGTTCTGAACACAGTACTGTAAAAGGTTTACTGATTCAAATTTGAATTTCAAATTTAAATGCATGCAGTTGTATCATATTTAGATCCTAGTGTAAGGTTAATTAGTACTAATTAATGAGATTAATTAATAATTCTACTGTAAAATAGTAATTTTAAAAATATTTTAAAATTATCATTTTGCCCCTGCACTAAATTTTTACTACAATAAGAGCATCCCATCGAATGAAAAGAGAGGGCTTTTAAACCCTTCTTGCTCCTATGACTGAATGGCTTGATGATTAATCCAATCTAAGTACTTGCTAATCGGATTATCTAATCTACTCACATATTATATATGTAAAAATTTAGATCTAATCTAAATCATATCAAATCTGATCACAATATTAGATCACATCTAAATCAAATTAAAAACATCACATACATCAAATAAAATTAGATTTTATCAAAAATCAGTACAAACTAGAATAACTTTTTACTGTAAGGGGTAAGCCTTAAGGCAGGAGATTAAAACAATTTTAATCTCAGTTTGTGTGATTAATCAATAAATCAATTTAGATCTAAGATATCTAATATCAGATCTAAATTAATTTAAATTTCTGATCTAATATGCACACATAATTATGTCATAACGAATCTGGCTCTGATACCACTAAAGAAAATCGTAGGCAATTTCATGCATGTATTTTAAAATTTTTTTAAAATAATTTATAGTGAAAAGAAACTAAATTAATCATATTAATTAAATATGCATATGATCTGATCATTAAATCAACATACTCTATGATCTATGATATGATATGTGACATATTAAAATCTAAAAATAAAATCTGCATGCATGGATGTAAGCAGTAGAATAAACTATATCTATCTAAATTCAGAACTCGATATCTGAGTGTGGATCGATGATCGCCGCTACTGATAAATATGGTAAAGAAGATCCTCACTAGTTGCTCGTAGCCACACAATATTTTCGACCTCTACGACAAGTCTACTTGAAGCCACGATCTGATCGGCCTTCTCAAGAGGCTAGCTCACGTGAAGACGATCTTGCTGACTGATCTTGCTGAAGACGATCTTGCTGACTGATCTGGATCCTTCCTTCAAATCTATTGAACTCTTCCAGAGATTGAAAAAGAATGCTCATGGAGGAATAAGAGGTTCTAAAAGAGGAGGTTTTAAGGAGAAGAGAAGGGAGAACTTTTTCTCTCTATTTTCTTCTCTCACAAAAATCTAGCACCATGGTAGAAACCCACCACCCCAAGAGGAGACCCCTCTCCTCAATTTTCTCTCTTTCTCATCTCTCTCATGTATTGGGCATCCAACTATTGGACCCCTGATTTATGAAAAAAGGGTTAGGATTTAGGAGATGGTGCCACAAGCAAAAATCCATGCCAACTAGAAGTCCACCCACAAGAGGAGACCATCTCCCCTTATTACACACCCATAGAAGGATGCGACACCCTTCTCTTTATTTCACGCCCTACCAAATTATTTCTCATGGTAAATTAGATCCTCATCTGATTTTTCATGTCCACATTCCTCCTTTTGTTGCACAAAAGAAGTCTCCAAGAAAGGTGGGCATCCAAGGTAGCTAGGTCCTATCTATCTTAGATGAAATCCAATCCTTATCAAATAAGGATTCAAACTTAAAAGGAAACCACCTAACCATTATCCAAATATGGCATTGAGAAAGAAGGGGCGACAAGGGGTCTCCGTGAAAGGTTTTCAGCATGAAAGATTTCACGCTAAAATAAAGAGGGTGCAGCTTCATATTGGCATGCGCACAAAGAGAGAAGAGATAGAGTCCATGACCACTGGGACTCTCATTTATTACTTTAATTGGATCCCAATCAAATCAGATTTGATTGCATCCAATAAGAGGAGAAGACCTAATTAAATTAGGAACTCAATCTCCTCAATAAAATTCTAATCCAATTAGAAATTAATTGAACTCAAGTCCTAATCAAATTAGAAACTAATCTTCCTTAACGATTAGATCATCTAATGACTTAATGGGTTCAAACCTAATTGAATCTAATTCAATTAGACTTGATTCAAATCTTATTGCTCAATCAAATTGAGCTAATCAATAATTTAATTACTAATTAATCCTTCAATAATTCACTAATCCTTAGCGAATTAATTCTTTGTAACTTTTACATAAGGTTAACCATCAATTGAATTGATGATTACACCCTTGAATGATTTTCAATTGTCGACCAGCCACATGATCAGTCAGAAACTTCTTTTAAGTGTGACCCCATAGGTTCAAACCTAAGTCAGTAACACAAGAATAAATTTTTGAACTAATCGATGTAACCATCTAGCAATAAAACCTGATGTTCAGATAGATCGAATGATTATAAAGCAATATTAAAGAATCTACTGACGTATGGTTACTGTATAATTTATCCCTTTGATCCTAATGCTCAAGGTGATCTAGGGTTTAACTGTCAATCCTGAAAAAACCATCTATATTATATTTCAATCTTTCAAATCCATCACATGGATTATCCGGGTCTAGATTTTACTAAATTAAAATACACTGATGCATTAACTCCTGAAATCGAAGGGATCAATTCCATCTTGACTCACACACTGATTACTACGAGTACTTGAGTGTGTCCAAAAATCTTTCATCACTGAAATAAAAATTCAAATAGCTCGATATCAAAGCACAGTGAATTGCTTGCAAGTCACCGTGGTGATTTTTGATCGGAGAGATACTTATACTCATACCCTTCGCGAGCTATTCTTAATAACAAAGTACTCTACAGTTGGTCACGTTCAATGAGTCATACTCTTACATCTCACTTATATGTCATATCAGTATCTCCACACCACTGATTTATGAGGATAACCAACACATATAACATACAACGACTTACACTTGATTATCGCTATCATCTTAGTAATAGCGTATCATTTGGTCATGAATAAATTTAAGGACCACATGATAAATCCTCCTTTATCGATCAAAAATGATCCTAAAGACTTCATCACAACACAGGAGTTCTAAAGAAAATATAGCCTTATGATGAATAAGCCAAATAATTTTCATTAATGATCAATTCATATACATTTATAATTAGCACAATCATCAAATGATTAACTTTAGGACATAATTCCCAACAAATTGATCGTGCAGCTGCAGATCTCGGAGAAGCTTCATGATTATATCACGGATGGCATCAAGAAAGCTCTGAGGTCACTGGCTCAGATGCCTCTACACGACCTCCTCCATGTGCGCATTGCTCCATGTCTGGGTCGTCGAGGCCTATGAAGATGCCAAAGGATATCGAGCCAGTGGAGGGTTGAAGCTGTGGTCGAATCCTAAGATCCAGCTCTTACTCACCCCCTCGATGGTGCTGAGCCATCCCTCAAGGTCAAGGGGGCTGAGAAGATGGGTCATCGTCGTACCTCTCAACAATGTACACTGCGTAATGCATCTGCATAGTTTAGAAATATGTTAGTTCTAATATAAAAATCAGATCCTGTAATAACTTAATTAGTAAATAAAATTTGAAGTTCTTATCGCGATCTATCATGATGTAAAATCTAAATAGTCACCAGTCCTCCTAAACTGGTGTGTGGCCCACCACAACTACAGCTGATCTGGTGGACAACCCAACTACCATGTCTACAATAAGTAAATAATAAAATTAAATTAATTAAAACATGCAAATAAGAGTTTTTATAATTTTAGTGAAGAGTTTTGGTATAGATTTCTTACCAATCTATCAGCCACAACATGTGTGCTGATCGAGCTGTCTGTTTGCCTGATCGAATCCTATTGGACGGTCCGATTCGATCGGGCCCTCTGCCACCTATTGAAGTACTCCTCACTGCTCTACTAGGTACAGAGGGCCTGTCATATGTCCATCCGTATCTAGTGATCCATGAAGGACCTCCAGTTCGATGGTGACTGAGAATCGATGTGTTGGATGGCAGACTACCTGAGGCTATATAGGCCATCTCGGAGCCTCCATGTAGCCACCTTCTCGAAGGTCCGATGGCCAGCCTCCTCATCATGGGGAGTCTTGGATCGATAGTACTCCTACAAGATAGAAGCAAGCATGTATTAATATGTAATTAAAATATCAATATATCAGAAATTTAAAAATTAAACTAGTTTTGACTTACCAAAAATATCTCTCAGGCTACATCACGAGCTCCTGACGGTCAACTCGAGAACTCGTTCATCAGTTTCTACATCAATCAGTATATGATCCTAATAATGACACAAGATGTAGAAGGCTCTCTGAATGTGCTGCAAAATTAATTTCAAAGGATAAATATTAACTCTAAAATTACTAAATTTTAAACATATTAATTGAGCATGTAGTACTTACGAGCGGCTCTAGATATGGATGATCTCTCTATCCCATGATCAAGTCAGAGGTGCTACGAGTCGGACAGGTCCTCAACCACAGTACTATGTTTAAGAGCTGGCGGTCGCTGCTGCATGCGACTGTGGGGTCACTAGTGACCCCCTATCCTCCGAACCTAAGCGCAAAATATCTAATACAAAGAATGTTATATTAGTTAACAAATGATAAAATAACATAAATGATAATATATAAAGTGTTAGAGCTTACCATCCAATGTGAGAGGTACAGAATCATGCGAGCTGGCTGCATGACCGCTCTCTCCTCGAGAGCTCTATCCTTGGCTGATGTGGCTCCAGCCCCAGAAAGACATGATGTATGCTTCCTGAAAATAAAAATAAATAGATTCACCAAATTAATTATACAATTATGAATGGCAATGCAAGATTTAAAATGATGCAAGATAAGTAATTAAAATGATCTAAAAATTATATACTTAGCACTACTCATCAATCTCTTCAGATGTTTGGTATCCTTTGGAATCTTCTTCCGATTCTTCCTCTTCTTCCACCTCTTTCTCTTCTTCTTCCTCTTCTTCTCCTTTTTGGGGATGATTGTCCTTTAAAACAATCTCAATTGGATCCACCTCCTCATGTTGGCCAACTTCACATAGGAGAATTCCTGGAGCATCCAATTCCACATCATCCAAAGATTGATGAACTCCTACTATCTCATCCTCTTAAAAGCATTTTGGTAATTGGATCTCTTCATCTTCTTCGAACACATAATGAATGGCTTGAGACTTAATTTTGCATACAGTCCACCAATCTTTTCTTCTTCTTTTCTTTGATGGAAAAGAAGTATAATATACTTGAGTAGCTTGTGTAGCTAGTACAAATGGACCATTGACATAAGCTTTTGATCCCTGTGTAGCTACTAGACAGCACTAGCTATCGCTAATGCCATCGCTAATACTCAAAATAGTAGGTGCACTGGTGTGGGGACGAGGCCGTGGGACAAAGACCGCAAGGTTGGGGCTACGGGCTGGGGGCAGCGAAGCAGGGGCCGCACAGTTAGGCTGATAGGGATGGGGCCATGGGGAGATTGGTGGGGCAGGGGCTGCAGGGTCCGACCAGTGGGGTCGGGGCGGCCGTGGGCGAGGCAAAGTCGGGGTGGCTGGGTCAATGCCATGGCATAAGAGGCACCGATGGGGTCGGGGTGGCCAAGGGCGAGGGAGGGCTGGGGTGGCGGGCTTGGGGCCGCAGCGTAGGAGGTGCGAGCGAGGCAGGGCCGGGGCTGCGGGTCGAGGTCGTGGTGTAGGAGGCACCGACGAGGTTGAGGTGACAGCAGGCGAGGTGGAGTCAGGATGGTGAGCTCGGGGTCGCAGCGTAGGAGGCACCAGTAGGGTCGGAACGTCAGGAAGGAGGATGCATGGGGAGTAGAGAATGTCAGGAAGGACGTGCCAAGGAGAGGGGTCGCCATGGATCAGGAGGAGGCACCGACGAGGTGGGAAAAAGCCTAAAATGAGGAGAATGAGAGGGGATTCAAGGGAAGAAGGAGAACGAGCATGAAATTTTTTTTTCTCCGATGGGCTAGGAGTATTTTTTGTCGGACAATTACCAACAGCAATGCAGCCGTCAGTAATACAGTTGATAAAATTTTGTTTTATATGCTAGGATATTAATGATAATAATTTTCATCACTAATACCCATCCACTATCGCTAATACTATTAATTTTTTAAATATTAAATTTTAATATTAATTTTTTAAAAAAATTAAAATAATATTTTTTTTAAAAATTATTAGTGATGGTAAATTATTCCATCACAAATGCAATCTCTAATACTCTTAAATTTTTTTAATATTAATTTAATATTAATTTTTTTCTTTTTTTGAGTGTTTAAAAATTATTATTGGGTTTTATTAAATTTTTTAGCTTAATTAATTTATGAATCAAGTCTTAATTGATTTAAATTAGATTTAATTTAATTAGATTTGACTTAATTTGAGGCTAATTGGATTTTGATATTTCAAGTAAAATTTGGATTCAAAATCTAATTAAATTAAGTTTGACAGGATTTCGAATTAAATTCGAATCGAATGCAAATTGAATCATGGATAAAGTTCTAATTGATTTAAAATAGATGTCACTTAATTAGACTTGACTTAATTTGAGACTAATTAGGTTTTACAATCAAAATAAAATTTAGATTCAAAATCTAATTAAATTAGGTTTGATAAGATTTTGAATTGAATTCGAATCAGGTTTGAATTAGATTTGAATTGAATTATAGATCAAGTCCTAATTGATTTAAATCAGATTTAATTTAATTTAATTTAACTTAATTTGAGGTTAATTGAATTTTATAATCCAAGTAGAATTTAGATTCAAAACATAATTGAATTAGGTTTGACAAGATTTTGAATTGGATTCGAATTGCATTCAAATTGGATTCAAATTGAAGATGGATTAAGTTCTAATTGACTTAAATCAGATTTAATTTAATTAAATTTAATTTAACTTAAGACTAATTAGATTTTATAATCCAAATAGGATTTAGATTTAAAATCTAATTGAATTAGGTTTGACAGAATTTCGAATTGGATTCAAATCAGATTGGAATTGGATTCGAATTGAATCATAGATTAAGTCTTAATTGATTTAAATTAGATTTAATTTAAGTATATTTAACTTAATTTAAAATTAATTAGGTTTTATAATTCAAGTAGGATTTGAATTCAAAGTCTAATTAAATTAAGTTTAACAGGATTTTGAATTGGATTCGAATCGGATTCAAATTAGATATGAATTGAATCCAAATTGAATATCCTTTTCTCCTAATTAATTTAAATCAGATTAAATTTAATCAGGTATGACTTAATTTAATGGTAATTAGATTTTATAATTCAATTAGGATTTAGATTCAAAGTCTAATTGAATTAGGTTTGACAGAATTTTGAATTAGATTCGAATCAGATTCAAATTGAACTCAAATTGAAAATTATTTTCTCCTAATTGATTTAAATTAAATTAAATTAAATTATATTTAACTTAATTTAAAAGTAATTAGATTTTATAATTTAAGTAAGACTTGAATTCAAATTCTAATTAAATTAGATTTAACAGAATTTTGAATTGGATTCGAATCGGATTCGAATTGGATTCGAATCGGATTCGAATTGGATTCGAATCGGATTCGAATTGAATCCAAATTATTTTCTAGATTATTAGCAGTAGAAAAGTATCACCATCACTAATTTCATCACTAATAATATTTTCAAAAAAAATATTTTTTCAAATCATTATTTGGATTTTTTAAAAAAATTATGAGCGACGATAAAATTTTCATCGCTAAAACTTCAATTCACCATCGCTAATAATTATTTTATGTTTATATATTATAAAAAAAATTAAAAAATTTAAACACTGTTAGCGATGATTTTTACAATCGCTAATAATTATCGTTGCTAATAATATTAGCGACGACAAAATTTTTGATCGATTTTTTTGATGGCTAAGAGGTGTTATTAGTGCTGGAATCTTTTTCCATCACTAATACCATAACTAATATGCAATATTCTTGTAGTGTTCTTCTTCTACTTCTTCATCTTCTTTCTTATCTTCTCCTTCTTGGATAGGATTGTTTTTTCAAACAAACTCAAAGTGATCTACCTCCTCATATTGGCCATCACATAAGAGAAAACCCAGAGCATCCAACTCTGCATCTATAAAAGACTGATGAACTCCAGATGTTTCATCCTTATAAAAGTATTCTGATAAATTGAACTCTTCTTCTTCTTCGAGTATGTATGAACGGTTCAAGATTTAATTTTGCATAGTCCACCATTATTTTCTTCCTCTCTTTCTTGATGGGAAAGGAGTATAATAAACTTGAACAGCTTGTTGAGCTAGCACAAATGGCTCATTGACATATACTTTTGATCCATATTTGATTTTAACAAGCCCGTGTCATGGATCAACCTCTATACCATGCTTGTTATTAAACCATTGGCACTTAAATAGAATGACACTATTACCTTTAAAATAGGTCAACTTGATCACTTCTTCAAGAATTCCATAATAGTCACACTTTGCCTCTTCCCACCAGCTATCCTTTATACATACACCGCTATTCATTGCACTCTTATGATATCCATATCATTGGATGTAAAATTTAAAACCATTTACATTATCGTTATTATAATATATAACATATTTTGTTGGCCCATAACCCAATGGTCTTAGCTTCTTAGATATGAATTCGCCTCCTTGCATGACCTGCATATTATAAAAAGAATAAATTAAAAAAAATTAAAACATATAAAATGACAATAGATGCTTACCAATTTGTAGAACTAATCTATAAATTTCTGTGAATGTTGTGCGAAAATTTTTTCCTCAATAAATACTATTAATTTAATATTAAATCTAATAAATATTAATTTAAATTTAATTTAACTAAATCTAATTAAATATTATTATTTTATTTTAAATATTAAATCTAATTTAATGAAATCTAAAAATATTAATTTAAATATTAAAAAATTAAAAATAATGGTATTTGGCGACGGCTATGGCGCCATCACCACTATCGTTGCTAATACTCACTAGACCAAACTATAGGCGGTAAAGGGATTGCGGGCTGGGGAAGAGCGGGGAGGCAAGGAAGAAGAGGGGGAGGAAGAAGGAGGGAGGAAGAAGGGGGGAAGCAGGAGATGCCAAATCTAGTGCGGGGTCAGCCGATCCGGCACTAGGATGGTGGTGAGGGAAGAAAGGGGGAGGCAGGGAAGAAGGGGGAGTCCTGGGCGAGGGAAAAATGGGGGAGGCAGGGATGGTAGGGGAAGGCAGGGGCATCGGGATGGGGTCTGGTGGTGCACTGGGGTAAGAAAGGGGGATGTTGGGGCTCAGGGAAGCCAAATCCGGTGCAGGGATGCCAGATCAAAGGTCAGATGCTCGAGGAAGCCAGTGGCATGGGGAGGCCAGGGGCTCGGGGATATCGGACGATGGGATGCCGGAGGCTCAGGGAAGTAGAACAGCAGGAAGCCGAGGGCTTAAGGAAGCTAGACGGTGGAAGGCCGAGGGCTCACGGAGGCCGGACGGTGGGAGGATGGGGGAAGAGGGGGACCGAAGGTGGGGAAAAAGGGGGGTGGCGGTGGAAATCTGAGATCCCAAACAGTATTTAAGGCATCGTATTAGCGACAGTGAAACCCCATCACTAATACTTATAGAAACGGCAAAGTCGTCACTAATGATAAAAAAAAGTCACCGCTAATAATTTTTATCTTTTGTCACATAAAAAAGATTGTTAGCGATGGCTATATTGTTGTTGCTAAAGCCATCGCTAATACTCTTTTATAGCGACAGCTACGCTGTCGTTAATTAAAAAATACCGTTGCAAATAATTTTTACCTTTTAATGATCAGTTTCTTTTTCATCGTCAAAAGCTATTGGTAAAAAGTATTATTAGTGATGGCAAATTAGCCATCGCTAATTATCATCGCTAATAGCCTATTTTCTTGTAGTGCTCTCATGTCTCTTCTTCTCCATTTCCATCCAAGTATCAATTCTTTCTTATTCTTTTGCTAATTTTTTTGGATCATTTTCTTCACTTTAGGGTTTCATTTGAAGCTTGGTTAATGTTTGATTTGTTTTTCTTTTTTTTTGATTTTTCACTAATATATTCAATTTATTTATTTTTTTTTGGGGTTTTGCTTTGGGGGAATAGTAGATATCAGCATTAAATTTTTTATGGCAAATTTATACTGATCTGGACTACTTGATTTTTGAGTTACTTTTCACTTTCTAATCTTTGTCGAAATAAAATTATATTTCTGTGGATTTGGATAATTAGGGTAAGGAAGGATTGGTCCATTTGCAATAGCTGGATCGAAATCAGAACACAGTTGAAGAAGCATCTGTTTTCATTTCATGTAATTTATATTTTTACATGTTCAGACTCTGCTTACTTCATGTTAAAAGGGCTTCATAGTGGTACTCTTTATGCTGTGACTTTTCTCTATCAGATCCTGGCTTGTTGGAATGATGCCAATCTTTCTCCACGAATCTTTGCTGCTGCTCATCACTTTTCTGGATTTCATGTGACCCTCGTTTATTGGTTGCTATTCATATGTGTTGTCTTATGCTTTTGGTTTCAGTGCACCTTTTAATTATGCATTCCTGATGCATCTTACTCTTTTTTTCCCTTTGTATTCAGGTGAAGCAATCTTCTGAAAGAGGCGTGGATGTTGCCCAATATTGTGTATTGCCCAATGATAGAATCTTTTGTTCTATCATTTACTCTTGTGTGTTACCCAATGTTGAATTATGTGTAATTGTCATGTGAAGACCTACATGCAGTTAATAATGCAATTGTCATATTATTGTCATGCAACTTTTGGATTGATTAGTAGAATATTATAACATTTTTAGCTGCAATACTGCAAGTCATAAGATTCAATATTATTATATTGGTTTTTCTTTGTTACTTTATTTTCTACTATATGCTTGACCTGAACTGCCACTAGAATCAGTCCATGCCACGGCTTTGTAGATCTTTTCAAATATTTCGATTTTTATTTTTTTTTACTATTTGATGTGTTAAATAGGTCAAGTTTGGCTGGGTCAGAGTTGGGCTAATAGATTCTATTTTAAACAGGTTAAACAAATTGGGTCGAATTGGATTGGATAGGGCAAATAGATTTTATTTTAAATAAATTAAATAGGTTGGATCAGATTGTGTTGGGTTGGGCTAATAGATTATATTTTAAATAGATTAAGTCGGATTGTGTTAACAGATTACCCATTTAATAAACAGGTTAAAAGAGTCTGGTCGAATTATCTGTTTATTAAACATGTCAAGTTTAAATTCTAATTTTTGATCTATTTAATAAATAGGTCAGGTTTAGTTTTAGGATTTTTTGATCCGATCTGCATCTGACCCAAGCTATTTATGACCGACCTGATCCGATTGCCACCCTTACATTTGAGGAGAGAAAAATTCCCATGCCCCACTTTCTTTCCATGAAAGCCACGATTCTGCATTGAAAAAAAGTTCTAAAAAAATTATCTTCTTCCCTAATACATCTTCAACCAAGAAGAGACTTCTTTTCCATCTTCTTTGAGTTCCAATTTCAATAAGGAGGCACAAGTGTCCACCATAATTCTTGAGAATTTGTAGATTTCAACTAGAAAACCAATTGCTTGATAGGTAAAAATCAATTAATAATTCCTTATAAACTTTAATCTTTTTTTCTTGATAAAAATTTTCTTTTTGATGTTTTAAATCTCATAAAATTTTTTCTTTGTAGGAGCACGAGGTTGCAACGCTATTGGTCTAGCTCTGCAAAATTTTCTATTATTTATGGGAGCAGGAGGTAAGCCTTCTTGTACATAAGAATTTAGTTGTATCTCTTATATAGATGTCCGCTTATTGGCTAACCATTGTAGCTTGTAACAATTGAATACTTCATTAACATAAATAATGATCAGGTAATCAGGAGAACTAGAAAAAAAATTACAAGATGAAAAACAAGGAAAATGGTTGGTTTGAGAAATTATATGCACAAGCATGAGACCAAGGACTCTAAATTGGTTCTGAAATTTTAGTCATTTCTACAAATCAAATAGTAAGGTAGGAAGCAGTAAGTCTAATCTCATCTTCAAACAAATTATAGGGAGTGTCTAATCTCATCTTCAAATCCCTCAAAACCAGCACCATTAGTTATAGGTCCGTCTTTTACCCCTCAAAACCAGCACCATTAGATGTTTCTTATAAGCTTATATTATTCCATTCTTAGTTTCATTAGTTGTTCAATTAGAATTTGTATCTTATTAAAGAACATGCAAATATATACTAATCTATCTAAGAATATTTTATATTTTTATCATATATTTGGTAACAATTTCAGATGGTAAGCACTAGAGGTTTAAAGGTACATAAGATCCAACGCCAGCAAGAACAGTCTTATGGGCAGTCTCAGCCAGACTCTCATACCCCAGATCATACAACCATGGAGTCCCAATGCCCCTTCCAACCTTAGGACTCATCACAACCTTCAGTACAATCATTCTCCTAGACTCAAAAGGATGTTGATATGACTATTACAGGTAATTCTTTTTCTAAAAATTTAGGATAATCTCTTTAAGTAATAATGTTTGAGATGAATATATGTAAGATTTTAATTTGATTTCAGATGATCAAATATTGTAGTTACATGTTCCATTTAATTCATTATTTCTTCATATGCTTTCTTTACATAAAAATTTGAATGAAAATCCAAACTTTTGTATGGATGCATAGTAGATGCCGGAGGCACTAGGAAAAGAAAGCGAGGTTGAACATGCATGTCTGAAGTATGGGACTTACCAGAAGGAGATAACATCATTGTTAGTTGGAACAAACTTAGTTAACCTATTGGTCATGAAGGAGCAGTGCTCACTCATTTTTTAGGTACTATAGCAAGGAAGCACAATTTGGCTCCACTAAATTATAAAAGTTGGCACATGGTGCCTCAATCAAATGAAGATCAAATGTGGGATTGTGCACACGTGATGGAAACCTTAACATAAACATATTTACTTTTTCTTGAACATATCATTTGCTGTAAAATTTCATGATATTTTCTATCTAAATTCAGAAATTTTTATTCATTAATCTTTTGGTTGCAGACTCGTTTTGAACATGAAGTTTCATTAGGCCTGGAATCTCATGTTCAAAATAGGCTTCTCGAAGGTATTAAACCATGGATTATGTCCTCAATTGGAGACAAATGGAGGAATTTCAAGAGTGAAATCAAATCAAAATTTTATGATGAGCATATGTCTATGGCATAAAATTTAGAGAATGTACCAGAGCAACTCACACCAGATCATGAATGGTCAGGCCTGGTTTATATGTGGAGCACAGAGGATGCAAAAGTATGAATAAACTCAACCATCTAACAATTTTAATTATTTACTATGATATATTTGTAAGCAATTATAGTTTCTTAATTTTAGAGAATTAGCAAGATAAACAAATAAAATCATTCCAGGATGAATTCTGCACATACTGCGGGAGCGAGCAATTATGCAATGGTAGCAGACAAGCTGGTATGTTCTTCTTTCCTATCACTATTAAAATTTATATCGATAGATACAACTTATATTGATCTAAAATTTTACTTAAGTAAATGCTCTATGTATCTAATGTTATTGTAGAAAAAAAAGAGGAGGTCCGATCACTTGAGGAGATGTCTACATAAAATCCAACAAGACAAGAATGGAAAATCTCTAAACGATGATGCTGCAAGAAAATTATATATTTATTAAATTAAAAATTTCTATGCTTATAATTCAAATATGAGTAGATAGAGCTACTTATTCAATGAGTAAGAAAACAATGTGTTTAATTTCTTATTTCAGGAAGAATTGATGAACCTTAGCAAAGAGCAACCTGAGAGCTTCAAGAACCTGCGAGTAAGCTTTTTGCAAATTGGAGAGGAGACCATGCATTACTTTAGAGTTATTATACCTAATGTTGACCCAAGGGATGATTTTGATAATTACATAACATTGAAGTATAAAATAGGACTAATAATTTTCAAGGTTGGTTAAGAATGTTTTTGTAGGAAGCTAATCCTAGTGATAAGCTTTGAAGTCTTTTAGATACACTTGAGAAGTTTTTGAATAAAAAAAAATCAAGTTTAGATGAAATCAAGTGAAAAAGACTGATTGAAGGAGTTTGAGTTGACTCCAGTAAATTTCGAGTTGACTCTGATATGTTTTAGATTTGGCACACAACACTGATATGCAGGTAAGTCGACTCCATTTCAATCCAAGCCGACTCTCTTAGAAAAAATAGAAAGATTATTTTCTAAATATAGGACTTGAGTTGACTTCATTTTTGTTTGAGTCGACTCCATTTCAATCCAAGTCGACTTCATTGGTTCTAACAGTAATAACAGTTTTTGCAGAATTTATTATAGAAATATCCAAAAGTAGTTTCAAACATCCAGATTCTATCCCCAACTTCTCAAAATGGCTAGTTTTCAAATGCAAATTACTTTAAATGATTTGAGAAGCATTTCAAATAAAAGGAGAACCTAATTGACTATCAAAAATAGCATATTCAAGAAAAAGAAGTCTATTTTCAACCAAGGGTACTTTCAAGAGAGTTTTTCACTTCTACATCAGAAAAAATCTTGATTTTTGAGAGGCTAATTATTAAGAGAAGAGTTCTTAATCTCATGTCAATCATCCAAGTAAACTTCAAGCAATATTCAAAGTATTTTATTTGCTCTTCAATGGGTTATTTGTGTTGTAAAAATTTTATATTGTTGAAACTTGCTGTAACAAGTTTCAAGAGATTGAAACTAGAGAAAAAGCTTAATCCAAGCTCGAAAATTGGATGGTGAGCCAGGGAGAGGCTTATAAAGATTGTAGTTAGTGATTTCGAAAAATCAACTGGGTTAGATCTTGAGTTCGGCTAAAATAATTGCATTGCAATCACAGATTATAGTGAAAATTTTCAAGTGAACCTTGAGAAGTAGATGTAGGTGCTTGGAGTGCACCGAACCACTATAAATCTCTTGTATTTGTATGGTGTGCTTGTGTTTACTTACTTTACATACTTGTTTAGTTTGTTATTGATTTATTTTCTGCTATTTACTATATTTACTATATATTCACTATATTTCACTTAGTTGTTTTGAAAAATAGCACATACTTACTCTAAGATTTTGAAAACCGAATTCATCCCCCCTACCCCTCTTAGGTTGTCTACCTGGGCAACACCTAAAGAAAAAAATGATTATGTGCATGGTTTGGGTAGAGGTCCTACACCATCAAAGTATTATAATAGCACATCTACTACTCAGGTTGTGACTACAAGCTCGGATGAAGATGGTCAAAGATCCAATGAAGAGTGGTAACAGATAAAGGAGCATATTGAAGCTCAAAAGAATTGCATATCAGGACTGCAAAATCAATTATCATCATTGTTGATGATCTTTTAGCACTTTTTTCTAGAGCAAAATATTGATGATATTCTACACGCAGCAAAACCAGTAGATGGTCAGCTTAGAGAGATAATATACCTTCCTTTGGATCATTTTTTGGGATAAATTTGATTATTAGTAACTACATTTATAGTCTTTTATATTTTTTATTAGAAATAATTATATTAGGATGAACTTTATTAAGGTATACTCATGTAATATAGTTTGTTGGATTTGTAAAAATAGGCACTAGATACCTCTAGCACCCCTAATGTTTCTCTACCTTTGGTTGGACTCTTCATCATCTAGCCATGACCCTCAACTTGGTAAGTATAAAATAATTTTATTATTTATAATAATATTTTTTAAATATTATTATTATATTAAGATAAGTTTCTTATAATCTTGATAATTCTTATCCTTTTTTGTAGGTAACCACACTACATGAGCCATATCATGATGAATTTTATCTTTCTTTTTATTGCTTAGAAATAAGAACACTTGTTTAGATTCTTTATATATATTTTAGCTTGACTGTTGGATATTAACTATGTGTCCAATTTGTATAAAAATTTTTAAATAGATTTTATCATGTTATTTGTATCTATTAGCTCTGTGCTTTTGTGGAATTTATGGATGCAATAACTTTCATACAGGAGCATGCCATCATACAAATATTTTATCAGCATAGGAGTAGGAAATTATGAGTACATCAATTCTTGATTATCAATATATTATATGGATTACTCTGTATGTATGAAAAAAATCAAAGTACAAGTAAAACATATATTTATATATATTTGCCAATCAATCATATTTGTTGATGGTTAAAACCATTGCGACAAGCCTAATTTATACCAATAATTCTAACCATCAGTGAATAAAAATAATACCAATGATTTCTATTCATCACTATAGGGTATAATTTTGTTTAGCTATAATTAATTAAAAATTGTAGCAACAATTAAAAATGTTTCTATAACCAATGCTTATAACGTTAGTTTGTAAATGTCATAATATAACAAAAATAGTAGGAATTTGTAACCATCACTATAGAATATAAATTTTGTTTAATTGATAATTTACAACTCATATATAGTGATGCTTAAAACTATTGCAACAAATCAAACTTATAGCGATGATTATAAATATCATGATATAAAAGCAATACTAGCGGTCATTTGAGCATTATTAAAAAAATTATCCATTATCATCACACTTTAATATGTATAAGCGACAATTGCAACCATTGCTACAAGTTATAGTGATGGTTACGAACCATCACTAGAAGATGATTTCCAACCATCGCTATAGGGTTGCTTAGCAAAATTGCGACAATAGCTTTTAGTGACACCACTTATTGCCATGATTGACCAATCATTGGTATAACTTTTATCTATGATTTTCTGTATTTATCATAATGGTTATGATCATTATTATAGACTATGTTTGTTATAGTCTCTCTAGATTTCTTTGCTCTCTTCATGGATTTCTTTCTCTACAAATCTTACGGACCAATGGAGGGTCCAAGTATCTAGATAATTTAAATCAATTGATTGACCCTAGGAGGGATCCTGGACTTATAATGTTTAGATATTCTTTCATAATTTTTTTATTCTTAATCACACATAATTTTTATATTTGATCATGATTATGTAGAGATGCAATTGTTTGTATAAGAAAGTATTAAGCGAAATATCTTAATTTTGAATTTATAGATTGAGAAGTTTATCGATTTTTATATTTGGATCAATCACCGATAGATCAATCACCGAAAGAGGTAAGAACTTCTGTACATAATCACCATTATATATACTATTTTCATTGTTGGATTTATATCGTTGGTTTTACATCGTTAAATTCATATTAATGAATTTGTTATGTTTGAGACACTATTAGTTCTGATATGATTTTTTAACATAAATATGTTATATGTTAGCTATATATGTGTATCAGTGATTGATGGTATGATTATATAGTATGATATGCTTATCTTGGTATATTGTAAACAAAAATTGATATGATAAAATCAACATATAATAATTGGATGAAAAAAATATGGTTTAGATTAGTCTCATCATATGGATAGTCTGTCAGAAGCTTATGCTTAGGACAGTCTGCTAGAAACTTATGCTTAAGACAGCCTCTAAAAGTTTATGTCTAAATAGTTCATTAGGAGCTTATGCCTGGGACAGTCCATCAGGAGCTTATGTCTGAGATAGCCTCTAAGAACTTATATCTGGGATAGTCCATCAGAAGCTTAGATCTGGGATAGTCTATCAGGAACTTATGCCTGGGACACCCTCCTCGGACTTATGCAGGGGATTTGGATCAGATAAAGATTGAGATATGATCTTAGTTAGTCCAGAGTCGGAAAAAAAAAAGGTTAAGAAATTTAGAATTGTGATAAGAGAAATGGATGACAAAACATAAAACTGATGATGAATAAAAGGCTTTCACTTGTTGACATATGATAAGACATCTCTTTTGACAAGATAGATATTTGACGCATATTTATAGATGTTTATGTTATTCTGAATATTGAATATGAGATTTCATGCTTTATTGCATATCATTGTTTTAAGATTATATTATTATATTGGTATGATATGCAGAGAATCTTACTAGGCTATAAAGCTCATCCTCTGATTTCTCTTTTCCTTTTAGAGTTACATGATACATGTAATTGGCTATGGTTTGGATTTACAAGTGAGCAGATAAATAAATAGAGCGTCATTAATATCTGATCAGATGATTGAAGAAATTGAATTGTAATTATGTAAGTTTCATTAATTATTATAAAAATTAAATCATTATAGATGATGAGATTGTAAGGAATTTTATAGACTTTGCATGTTCTTTAGGATTTGCCCTAGCGAGTGCGTGGCCATCATATATCTAACCCAGATGCTGGATTCGAGTATGATAGAGTGGCATCAGAGCTTAGGTTATGATCATCTAGAACTGTGACATAGGTGACTAGGATATGTGCAAGTGATATCGAAACTTATGATTAATAGGGATTGTGACGGAATGGTATCAGAGCCTAAGATTATAATCTCTAAAGATTGTGAGTTAAGGGATATTTGAGCATAAGATTATGATCATTAAGGATGTGATAGAATAATATAAGCTTAAGGCTATGATCTCTAAGGACCGTGAGTTAAGAGATATTTGAACATAAGGTTATGATCACTAAGAATGTCATAGAATAATATCAGAGCTTAGATTATGATTACTAGGGATTATGACTTAAGTAGTATTTGAAAATAAAGTTAGGATCACTAGGAACTATGACATAAGTGATATCGAAACTTAGGGTTATAATTAGTAAGGATGAGATGAAAGGTATCAATCTTAAGGTTATGATCACTAAGGATATGATAGAAGTAGTAGAAAAGATTTAAAGATTGAATTTTAAATCACTAAGTATAGTGATAAAATTTATGCATAAGTGACATACGATATATATAAAAGTAATGGATGGGTTATGTTTCAGATTTCAATAAATAGGATTTGACCTAAGTGTGAGAGGTGTTGATTTATGAACATAGGATGTTATACTAATCAATTGTAATTTAGATGATTTTGGAAGTTTAAACTTGATATGGGTAAAGATCTTGATGACTTTTTTAATTTTGATGTTAATTATTTGATCATTATAATTTTGAATTTATTAGAAGGGAATTAATTAGGATGTGGCCTAAGAAAGAACCACACTGTACAAGAGAGGAATATTTTTCGAGTGTTGAACCGATAAGAAGATTATGTCTAAAGCTCACATGTAAATTGATATATATATATATATATATATATATATATATATTTGATTATATTAATGGATTGTATTGTGAGAGTATGACATATATATCTTAGTGGAATCTTTAATAATCTATATCACTATCTTTGGATTGGATTATTTGATGTTTCTTATGTTTGTTAAAGATGGGAAGGTGTATTGATTATTTTAAGTAAAAGATTCAGTTGCGGAACTAATCTAAGGTATCTTGTGATTGTTAAATTTTTGAAAGACTTATATGAATTTTAACAAATGAGGGACAAGATTTTGTTGTGGTTTATTTGTGTGCTAAAGATTATGGTGAAGAAAGCTTTACGAGAAATAATCAAATTGATTATACTTATAGAAATGTTGACTTGAGGTCATCTAGTTTGTTGGAGGTTTGAGTTAATCATTTTATAAAGAAGTTGGTTTCGAATCGTCCTACTGATTGTTAGATAAATCTAGGGCTAACTCACTTCAAATTAATTCTAGATATGTTAAACTATAGATGAGTGATGAAGTTTATGCAATGATTTCAAGCATAAAAAATAGATCAATATTTAATTTTGATATAGTATGTTCGAGGCATAGTAAGGATAAAGAAACTTAAAGTTTTACTCAAATTCTATTTAAAAATTTGAAAGGTTGATTTTTTTTTAGATTCTGACGTCAAGTGATATTTTTATCAACATTCTTTTGATAAACCAATACAGAATTTGATAAATATAGATCAGAGTACGCAGCGAAAGCATGGTGGCTTGAATGAATTGAAAATATTATTTCTTTGATTCAAAAATATGATGATGGAAGACATTAGGTTCCAAGTAAGGAAGGGTTTCGTTGATAATGAAAGGGCAATGCCATTGATTATTGACCAAATCTAGACATAGCCATGCAATTTTTGCTAGTAAGTTATTCTATTGCAAATAATGCCAAGAAGAACCCCGGAGATATCAAGATTATTGTTAATGGATTGACGGTTCTTTGGTTAGGTTCGAACCAAGAATGCTTGGGCATAAATCTCATTTTTCTGATTTAACATTTGTACTCCATATGGTTGTAAGGGCTTGAGATTTTTTTAAAATAAAAACCTAATTGTTAGACATAGAAGGCTACCGATACTCAATTTTCTATTAAGGGTAGATTAGGCCAATAGTATTTTTCGAGTGAAATAAATCAAGACAATGAATTTAAGGGCAAGCAATTATGATATTTGAATCCAAGGTTGGGAGGCTAATGTTCTTTTGAAAGAGACTAAGAGAATTTAATAGATATGATAAAACAAAAAAAGTCAAGTTTTGGGATATCACAATTTTCTTTATATCGAGATCTTGTGAAGTAAGTATGATAAACGACTTGGAGGGTCAAGAATAATATGAGGATCATGCATTTTTAACATTCGAAACTTAGGTATGCTAATTTCGAGGATGAAATTATTTTAAGGGGGCATCTTCCTCTTCTCCAATTATGGCTGGGAAAAAGGGTCTTAGGAGCTTTAAAACATAGATTAAATCCTAGAAATTCCATCTATAAAGATGCTCCTCTTCTCCTCTAAGGATTTTATCACCAAACTCTTAAGAAATAGCTTCCAATTTTCAAGTGTTCTTTGAGTTCTTTCCTTGGGTTTCATCAGAATAGGTTTTTGAAACACCTTCTTGGCTTCGTCGGATTTAGACAAAGGACCTAAGCCCTTGATCCTCTCCCTTTCCTACTCTTATGCCTGTCGTCTCATCTCTTTTAGCATCGACAAGTCGCCGGATTTTCTTGAAATCAAGCCTCCCATATTTTTTTCTTTTTCTTTCCTCTCGTCAAATCGATAGCCATCGTCGGATTGTGGCCATGTTTTACTCAACGAGGGCCGGAGCTACCCCCTGTCAAAATCATCGAGGCACCGTCGAAGAAGGCCAAGGCCTCATAGAAGGTGGGTCAGTTAAGACCCCTCCCCTATTTTCCACAATAAAAAGGAAGAGGGAAAAAAGAAAAAAAAAGAGAAAATGAAAATGAAAATAAAAATAAAAATGAAAAGAAAGAAAAAAAAAGAGAGATTTTTTCTTCTCTTCCTCTCTCCTCTCTCAATTTTTTTTCTCTAAAATTTTCTCTCTCTAGATTTTTTTGCTCTCTTCATGGATTTCTCTCTCTAAGAATCTTATGAACCAGTGTAGGATCCAAGTACCTAGATAATTTAGATTAATTGATTGATCCTAGAAGCTCTCCTAGACTTATAATGTTTAGATATTTTTTTGTAATTTTTTCATCCTTAATCACACATAATTTTTATGTTTGATTATAGTTATGTAGAGATATAATTGTTTGAATAAGAAAGTAACGAGCAAAATACCTTAACTTCTAGTTCATAGATTAAGGAGTTCATCAATTTTTGTGTTTGATTTAATCATCGATAGAAGTAAGAATTTCTATACATAATCACCATTATATATACTATTTTTATCGTTAGATTTTTGTCATTGGTTTTATATCGTTGAATTCATATTGATAGATTTGTTATGTTTGAGACACAATTAGTTTTGATATAATTTTTTGGCATGAATATGTTATATGTTAACTACTTATGTATATCAATGATTGATGGTATGATTATATGGATATGATATGCTTATCTTAATTTATTATAAACTAGAATTGATATGATGAAATCAACATATAATAATTGGAAGATAAAGATAAGGTTTGGACTAGTCTCGTCATGTGGATAGTGATTAAGAGCTTATACTTCAGACAATCTACAAGAAACTTATGTCTAAGATAGCTTCTAGGAACTTATGTCTAAAATAGTCCACTACGAGCTTATATCCGGGATAGTCTATCAGGAGCTTATGCCTAAAACAGTCTCTAGGAGCTTATGCCTATGATAGCCCGCTAGAAGCTTATGCTTAAGACTGTTCGTCAGGAGCTTATACTTGGGACCGCCTCCACGGGCTTATGCATAGGATTTTGATCAGACAAAGATTAAGACATGATCTTATATATATATATATATATATATATATATATATATATATATATATATATGTATATGTATATGTATGTATGTATGTATGTGTGTGTGTGTGTGTGTGTGTGTGTATATATATATGTGTGTGTGTGTGTGTGTATACACACACACACACACACATATATATATATATATATATATATGTACGTGTATATGTATATATATATGTATGTGTGTGTGTGTGTGTGTGTGTGTATATATATATATATATGTGTGTGTGTGTGTGTGTGTACGTGTATATGTATATATATATGTATGTGTGTATATATATATATATATATATATATATATATATATATATATATATATATATGTATGTATGTATGTATGTATGTATGTACGTATGTGTGTGTGTGTGTATATACATACGTACATATAGATATAGATATAGATATACATATACATACATACATATATATATATATATATATGTATATGTTGGGAATAGTGTCCCAAAGCCAATCGTCAACCTGTTGACGGTTGTGCTCCTTTTGCATTAGTACATGAATTATAAATAAATAAAAGTTATTTTGATATTTTTTCATCACAAATGTTTCATCTTCTAATGAACTCCTGTGTTGTGGTGAAGTCCTTAGGACTATTTAGACTCGACAAAGGAGGATTTGTCGCTTAGTCCTTAAACATGTTCGCGACCAAATGATACGTTGTTACCAAGGACGACAACGTTTATCGAGCATAGGTCGTTGTGTGCTATATGGGTTGGTTGTCTTCATAACCAAAGAGTGTGGAGACACTCCTATGGCATACAGGTGAGATGTAATGGTACATCTGCACTGAACGTGACCAACTCCGGAGCTATTTCTGCTGTCAAGATTTGCTCCGATGGGATATGGATATAAATGTCCCTCCGACCTGAGACCGCCACGGTGACTTGCAAGCAACTCACTGCACTTAGGCACTGGACTACCTGAATTTCTAATTCAATGACAGAAGGCTGCTGGGTGTAGTCAAGTACTTGACTTGTCGGTGCGTGTGTCAAGATGGGATTGACCACTCCAGTTTACGAGCTGTGTACAATCATGTTTCAATTTAGCAAAACCTTGGCCAGGGTAGTCCTAGTGAGGAGTCACAGGACTAATTAAGTTGAGCACGATTCGGATGATATCATCAGGGTTGACAGTTTAACCCTGAGTCATCCTAAACACAGGGGTCAAAAGGGATGAATTATACGGTAACCATATTCACGTAGGTTCTGAATATTGCGATTGCGATTATTCGACCTATCCGGTCATCGGATATCATTGCTAGATGGTCACTTCGATTAGTACAGGAATTGATTCCTGTGCTACCGACTTAGGTTCGAACCTGTGGGGTCACACACATTAGTAGTTCCTTTCTGATCAGATGGCTGATTATGAGTCTTATGTGTCTGGGACTCTATGATTGAGAATTAGGATTCTCTGATCATGAGTTCCACACATTTTGGGTACCGGGATCAAAATTTTGAATTTTAAATTTTGAATTTGAAATTTGAACTCTTTGATCAGGGTTTCATATCGATGGTCTCTGATGCCTGATTGCCCATCGGATTTGGACTCAATATTTATGAGAGATTTAATTAGTGATTTGATCGCTAATTAACTCAATTTGATTGAGTAATTATTTTTGGATCAAGTCCAATTAAATTGGATTCAGTTTGGATTGACCCGATTAGGTTAAATGTTGACCTAATCGCTAAGGTGGTTTAGTCTCTGATTTGATCAGGGGTTAGGTTTAGTTAATTCCTGATTTGATTAAGATTTTATTGAGCCTAATTAAGCCTAATTAAGTTAGATTTAATTTATTCTAATTGTGCTTAGATTAGGTTGGCTCAATTAGGTTCAAACCACCTTGACTTTTCTCCCTGCGCCACCTCACTTCTTCTGTGCATATTTAAATTCACGAGAAGCAACTTCTCGTGAATTTTCTCCATGCAGAAGCCATCCCACGCCTACCCTTGTGTGCCAAATATCTGGATAAAAATAAGTTGGTTGGCCATTCAAATTCAAAAGAAAGTTTGAATTTGAATGAGCAACCAACTAATCCATGCGCCATGGTCTTATCTTGTGCGCCCCATATTTTACATGAGAAAATGTTTCTCGTGTAAACTCTCCATGCAAAAATCAACTCACGCCCCTTCTCTTCTCATGCACAAGTGGATAGGGATGAGTTGGATTTGCATTTGAATTCAAATTTGATTTGAATTCAAATGTGCAACCACTTATCTTTATCCTCTCACGCGGATGAGACACGTTCGACATTGTTTTAAAAAGAGGAGAAAGGTGGGACGTGCGTAAAAATTTTAGGAGAAAAACTTTGGGGCATGAAGAAAGTTTGTGCGCAAGGTGAAGGTCCAAAACCTTCCGAGAGAAAAAAAAGAAAGAAAGAAAATTGAGCGCAGGGTTTCTAGTGTGTACCCTAGGGTTTCTACCTAGGGTTTGGGAAGTGAGATTGGTGTGCCATGAGTGTCGTGAGTCCACCAAATTTTAGGGAGAGATCCATCAGCCTCTCAAGCAACCGTACAAATGATCCGGAGCATCCGAGGAGTCAGCACACAATGATCGAAGGAGTTCGATCAATATCTGCCATCAAAAGGGTGAAATTATGAACTAGCATTCGTGAGGAGCTGATCAGACGGGAGCTTCGTGTGGACGATCCGTAGAGGCCAGATATTTGTGTGGCTATGATGTAATGATCAGAACCCCCCGACGGTGATCAGATTGCGGTGATCGACTACCCGCAAAAGGTGATGTGTTCTGAACACAGTACTGTAAAAGGTTTACTGATTCAAATTTGAATTTCAAATTTAAATGCATGCTGTTGTATCATATTTAGATCCTAGTGTAGGGTTAATTAGTATTAATTAATGAGATTAATTAATAATTCAGCTGTAAAATAGTAATTTTGAAAAAATTTTAAAATTACCATTTTGCCCCTGCACAAAATTTTCGCTACAAATGGTATCAGAGCATGGTTCTAGAATATGATATACATATGCATGCATAGATTAAGGTGTAATCTATAAGTTTAAATTTAAAATTCAAAATTCAAAATTTGAAATTCAAAAAATTTGAAATTTGAAATTTGAAATTTGTTAGAAGTTTCAAATTTGAAATTTGAAATTTGTTTGAAATCTCAAATTTGAAATTTGAAATTTAAAATTTGAAATTTAAAATTCAAAATTTAAAATTCAAAGATTGGAAATTCGAAATTTGAAATTTGGTTGAAATCTCAAATTTGAAATTTAAAATTTGAAATTTGAAATTTAAAATTTAAAATTTAAAATTCAAAATTTAAATTTTGAAATTGATATATTTAGATATACTTGATCCAAGTAGCAAGTAATCTAATTGGGTTGGTTGCCATGGCCGTCCGGTCATAGGAGAAAAGTAGGGTTTAAAGGCCCTCTCTTTCCATTCGATGGGGTCTCCTATGGCGGTAGGGGTGCCGATGTAATTATATCCCATGCTGATGAAGCAGCAAAAGAACTTAATTATAAAATTTATCATGAATGTGTTAGATTAGATCTAAAAAAAAATTTATGATTTATTTTGAGTTATTTTCTGTTATGAAATGAGCAATAGGATTGCTGTTTATGAATGGTGCTGATCCGTTTGTGAAATGAGTCAACACATTTGGTGAACAAAAATAAAATCTTTCAAAATTTAAAAATTATTTTCGAAATACCAAACCCTGACCCATCAGCCCAAGTACTTAATTAAAAGAATTAAGTATTGTCTAGTAGGTCTAGAATTGTAAATTAAGACCTAAGACAATTGCATAAACTTGTGGGTCAATGGGTTAGATGAATTAGGTCCATAATTGGGTTAGACCTAAGGTTAGCTTAAAAAATGGATTAAATGGAGTAATTGGTCAAATCTAATCAAAACTTGAATTAGATTAGGTCAAGGATACTCTAGACTCAACTTCAATAGTTGTAGTTGAATGGGTCCATGTCTTTAACTAGACCAAGATGGACTTAATTCATGGCTACGCGGTGGAGCCCTATTTACTAAGTTGATCAAAATTAAAACTAATGAACCGGTTGATGTCTAAGGTAAGTTCAGCAGTTTTGACCAGTGGTTCTTAAGCGGGAGCTACTCGCATTGATTCGATCATTGACGAGTTAATGGCAAATCCCCACCACTGATCTCACTTACCTGGCCAATCTGGTAAGTTAGATTTTGATTAGATCACTTGGTGATTAGAGCTCACCCATGTCATTAGATAAATCAGTGTGATCGATTTAGGTGCTCCTAATGCCAGCTTTAATTAAATCTTTTTTTAATCTGACTTGGTGAAGTCAGTGGGAGGATTGAAATTGGCTGGATGATTTCTTCTCTACTATTCTTTAATAAAATCCTCAAAATTATTAGGTCTCTAAAATGATTAAGTTATAATGATAACTAAGTCATAGCCTCCCATTAAGTGAGTGATAATGAGTCCATTAGTTCAATGATCATTGGAGGCCCAAAGGCCTGGTGCTCATTGGCTAATGAAATTATTATTCATAATATGATAATTTGATTGAGTCTTTCTGATGGTGGTTAGGTTGGCCGGCCAAAGTCGGGCCTGATCATTTATTGGCCCGATTCACTAAATTAAGTCATGTTAATGGTTGGACCTAACCAGATCTTTTCAGTGGAGGCCAAAGCCTACTGATTAGGTTCTGGAGCAAAATCAATTACTAGAAGTTGTTTAGAGAAACAACTGGTTAAGAACCTACCCATAGATGCACATGGGTTGACCAACCAAAGTTGGGCTCGTGTGTAGTCTGTGTGGATTCTAGTATCCATTAAGGAATTAAAGTAATTCTTCGAATTGGAGGATGAGGCTACCAGTTCGTAAAAATATTAGAAAAAATTTTAGACTAAAGTCCAAGTCTTTAGTATTAATTTATGTACTAATAGAGGTCTCATTTTTCTTTATGCAGCTATGGCCACTACCCTGTCGCTCCGGTCATTATTAGATAATGACAAGCTCATGGGACCCAATTTCGATAGCTGGTATCGAAAATTAAAAATCGTCCTTGAGCATGAGCGGATCCTTTATGTAGTAACGGATCCAGCACCTGAGGAGCCAGCTCCGAACGCTAGTAAGGCGATCCGAGACACTTATTTGAAGTGGCTCAATGACCGCACCACCGTTCGATGTATTATGCTGGCAGTAATGAATGACGAGTTCAGTCGAAGGTTTGAGAACGCCCAGCCACAGGAGATGCTTCAAATGTTGAATGACTCCTTTGGCACGCCTGACGACGTTGAAAGGCACAAAACTAGTTATGCCATTTTCAATGCTCGGATGAGGGATGGGGCCTCAGTCACTGATCATATACTGTACATGATCGAGATGATTGAGCGCCTAAGCAAATTGGGCTTTCCTCTGCACGAGCAGCTCGGTAAGGATGCGATCCTTAATTCCTTGCCCAAGTCCTTCCTCCCATTCCTTACTCATTTTTGAATGACAAAGCCTGCAGTAAACTACCACAGATTGTTGGGGTTGCTGCAGAACTTTGAGAAGGATCACCAACTCCATAAGGAGTCGGTGAATGTAGTGGGAGGGTCTTCTTCTCGTCGTCAACCCTTTGGAAAGGGGAAGAAGAACAAGAAGAAGAAAAATAAGAAGGTGCAATCTCATGCTGAGACAGCAGCACAGGGTCAGACCAAGAAGCGCAAGCACGACCAGAGCCAAGCGGAGTGCTTCTTTTGCAAGAAGCACGGGCATTGGAAGAGGAACTGTCCTCAATACATTGCCTCCCTGGACCCGAACAGGCCAAAGAAGAAGCAAGGTAATTATATGATAACTCCTTGCAACTTTTCGATTTGTGATACTACTGCCTGGGTATTGGATACCGGAAGCCCTTATCATATTTGTAATTCGATGCAGGGTCTGCAGGTCAGTAGGAGATTTGATGAAGGCGAGAGGTTCCTGAACGTTGGAGATGGAAGCAAAGTTCCAGTTCTAGCTTTAGGAATCATGTGTCTTGTAATCAATTCTCGTAATGTAATTTTGAGTGAATGTCACTATTGTCCAAGTTTTTTATTAAATATTATTTCTGTAGGCCTTTTGGCCATGTACGGTTATGATTTTTTAATAAAAAAAATATTTGCAATATCATTTTGAATGGTATTACAATATTTGTTGGATAATTAAATAATAGAATTTACTTACTATCACAGCCTGTTAATGTGGTTCAAAACTTCGGTAAACGCTCTAGAATAGATAATATGTCAGAAGTCTACCTTTGGCACTGTAGGCTAGGTCATATCAATAAGAACAGGATAAACAGGTTGGCTCAAGAAGGAATTCTTGAAGTTAGTGATTGTGAATCACTTCCAACCTGTGAGTCTTGTCTTCTTGGGAAGATGACCAAGTCACCTTTTACTGGAAAAGGTGAGCGAGCCAGTGAACTCTTAGGTCTGGTACATTCTGATGTATGTGGACCCATGAGCTCAAGTGCAAGAGGTAGATTTTTCTACTTCATAACCTTCACAGACGACCTATCTAGGTATGGGTATGTCTATTTAATGAAGCATAAGTCGGAATCATTTAAAATGTTCAAACTATTCCGAAATGAGGTAGAAAAACAAACTGAAAAGTGTATTAAAACTCTTCGATCTGATCGAGGAGGTGAATACCTTTCCAATGAGTTTCTGACGTATCTAGGGGAGAATGGGATTCTCTCTCAATGAACTCCTCCTGGAACACCACAGCATAATGGTGTGTCTGAAAGGAAGAATCGGACCCTGTTAGACATGGTTCGATCCATGATGGAGTTTGCTGGTCTGCCGATCTCCCTTTGGGGATATGCGCTCGAATCGGCTTGTTACCTTCTAAATAGAGTTTCGAGTAAGTCTGTAGCCAAAATGCCATATGAGATATGGATAGGACGTAAGCCAGTACTCTCGCACCTTAGGGTTTGGGGGTGTCCGGCTTATGTTAAATGTTTAATTACAGACAAGCTTGGACCTAGGTCTGACAAGTGTAATTTTATAGGGTACCCAAAAGAGACCAAAGGGTATTTTTTCTACCTTGCTGATGAGCAAAAGGTGTTTGTCAGCCTTAAGGCAATCTTTTTAGAAAATGAGTTCCTTAGTGAAGGAACTGTTGCCTCTAAAGTCGAACTTGACGAAGTTCGACAAGTGGAAAAACCGACACATGTTACTGAACCTGAACCGGATTTGATTAGATCAGATCCGGAGCCCATTGATTATGCACCCTTAAGGCGGTCTGGTAGAGTACCACATCAACCGGACAGATACTATGGTTTCTTGGTCCGGGATGGTGATCCTGTCGAACTTGATGAAAACGATGAGGATCCGATCACCTACATGGATGCAATGCAGAGACCTGACTCTGAGAAATGGCTAGAGGCCATGAAATCCGAAATAGAGTCCATGAAGGTCAACGATGTGTGGACATTGGTTGACCCACCCGAAGGAGTAAAATCCATAGGGTGTAAATGGATCTTCAAAAGGAAGAGGGGCACAGACGGAAAGGTGGAGACCTATAAAGCCCATCTGGTTGCCAAGGGATATCGTCAACGTTATGGTATAGACTATGACGAGACGTTTTCTCCTATGGCAATGCTCAAATCCATTCGAATTATGCTTGCGATAGCTGCCCATCTGGACTATGAAATCTGGCAGATGGATGTGAAGACAGCTTTCCTAAACGGAGAGCTGGACGAAGAGGTGTATATGATACAACCTGAAGGGTTCACATCCACAGATGAGTCTAAGGTGTGCAAGCTACAGAGGTCCATTTATGGACTTAAGCAGGCATCTCGGAGTTGGAACATACGTTTTGATAGGACGATCAAAACGTATGGCTTCGTTAAGAATGGAGAAGAGCCCTGCATTTATAAGTGGGCTAATGGTCTAGTAGTAGTATTCCTTGTATTGTATGTGGATGACATTCTCTTAATCGGAAATGATGTCCTTGCATTATAGGGAATAAAGATTTGGCTATCGTCACAGTTCTTCATAAAGGATCTGGGAGAAGCTTCCTACATCTTAGGGATGAGGATCTATAGGGATAGATCCAAAAAGTTGCTTGGCTTATCCCAGTCCACGTACATTGATACTATGCTGAAAAGGTTCAGCATGAAAAATTTCAAGAAAGGCTATCTACCGATAGGCCATGGAATTTCTCTCTCGAAGAGGGATTGTCCGACAACACCTCAAGAGAGAGAGCGTATGGGTAGGATTCCATATACTTCGACAGTGGAATCTATCATGTACGCCATGACATGTACACGACCAGATGCGGCATACTCACTAGGGGTAGTGAGTAGATACCAATCTGATCCAGGAGAGAATCACTGGAAGGTTGTTAAAACCATCCTGAAGTATTTAAGAAATACTAAGGACCAGAGGCTTATATATGGTGAATCGGACTTGAGACTTATAGGGTTTACAGACTCTAGTTTCCAGTCTGATCGCGATGATAGTAAGAGTGTGTCAGGATTTATTTTTACCCTTAATGGTGGGGCTGTCTGCTGGAAGAGTTCCAAGCAGCACACTGAGGCTGATTCAGTATGCGAGGCGGAGTATATTGCTGCATCAGATGCTACCAAAGAAGCGGTGTGGCTGAGAAAATTCATCACCGAGCTCGGAGTAGCACCCTCCCTTGTTGGTCCAGTTCTGCTCTACTGCGACAGCTCTGGAGCCATTGCTCAGGCGAAGGAACCAAAGACACACCAGCGGACGAAGCATATTCTGCACCGCTACCATCTCATCCGGAAGATCGTGGATCGAGGTGACGTCGACCTTCAGAAGATCGACGGGAAGGAGAACCTGGCTGACCCATTCACTAAAGCCATTGCAGTGAAGGAGTTCAACGACTACAAGTCGAAGATGGGTATTAGATACTGCACCGATAGGCTTTAGGCCAAGTGGGAGATTGTTGGGAATAGTGTCCCAAAGCCAATCATCAGCCTGTTGACGGTTGTGCTCCTTTTGTATTAGTACATGAATTATAAATAAATAAAAATTATTTTGATATTTTTTCATCACAAATGTTTCATCTTCTAATGAACTCCTGTGTTGTGGTGAAGTCCTTAAGACTATTTAGACACGACAAAGGAGGATTTGTCGCTTAGTCCTTAAACATGTTCGCGACCAAATGATACGTTGTTACCAAGGACGACAACGTTTATCGAGCATAGGTCGTTGTGTGCCATATGGGTTGGTTGTCCTCATAACCAAAGAGTGTGGAGACACTCCTATGGCATACAGGTGAGATGTAATGGTACATCTGCACTGAACGTGACCAACTCCGGAGCTATTTCTACTGTTAAGATTTGCTCCGATGGGATATGGGTATAAATATTCCTTTGACCTGAGACTGCCACGGTGACTTGCAAGCAACTCACTGCACTTAGGCACTGGACTACCTGAATTTCTAATTCAATGACGGAAGGCTACTAGGTGTAGTCAAGTACTTGACTTGTCGGTGCGTGTGTCAAGATGGGATTGACCACTCCAGTTTACGAGCTGTGTACAATCGTGTTTCAATTTAGCAAAACCTTGGCCAGGGTAGTCCTAGTGAGGAGTCACAGGACTAATTGAGTTGAGCACGATTCGGATGATATCATCAGGGTTGACAGTTTAACCCTGAGTCATTCTAAACACAGGGGTCAAAAGGGATGAATTATACGGTAACCATATTCACGTAGGTTTTAAATATTGCGATTGCGATTATTCGACCTATCCGATCGTCGGGTACCATTGCTAGATGGTCACTTCGATTAGTACAGGAATTGGTTCCTGTGCTACCGGCTTAGGTTCGAACCTGCGGGGTCACACACATTAGTGGTTCCTTTCTGATCAGATGGCTGATTATGAGTCTTATGTGTCTGGGACTCTATGATTGAGAATTAGGATTCTTTGATCATGAGTTCCACACATTTTGGGTATCGGGGTCAAAATTTTGAATTTTAAATTTTGAATTTGAAATTTGAACTCTTTGATCAGGGTTTCATATCGATGGTCTCTGATGCCTGATTGCCCATCAGATTTGGACTCAATATTTATGAGAGGTTTAATTAGTGATTTGATCGCTAATTAACTCAATTTGATTGAGTAATTATTTTTGGATCAAGTCCAATTGAATTGGATTCAGTTTGGATTGACCCGATTAGGTTAAATGTTGACCTAATCGCTAAGGTGGTTTAGTCCCTGATTTGATCAGGGGTTAGGTTTAGTTAATTCCTGATTTGATTAGAATTTTATTGAGTCTAATTAATCCTAATTAAGTTGGATTTAATTTATTCTAATTGTGCTTAGATTAGGTTGGCTCAATTAGGTTCAAACCACCTTGACTTTTCTCCTGCGCCACCTCACTTCTTCTGTGCATATTTAAATTCACGAGAAGCAACTTCTCGTGAATTTTCTCCACGCAGAAGCCATCCCATGCTTACCCTTGTGCGCCAAATATCTGGATAAAAATAAATTGGTTGGCCATTCAAATTCAAAAGAAAGTTTGAATTTGAATGAGCAACCAACTAATTCATGCGCCATGGTCTTATCTTGTGCGCCCCATATTTTACACGAGAAAATGTTTCTCGTGTAAACTCTCCATGCACAAATCAACTCACGCCCCTTCTCTTCTCACGCACAAGTGGATAGGGATGAGTTGGTTTTGCATTTGAATTCAAATTTGATTTGAATTCAAATGTGCAACCACTTATCTTTATCCTCTCATGCGGATGAGACACGTTCGACATTGTTTTAAAAAGAGGAGAAAGGTGGGTCGTGCGTAAAATTTTAGGAGAGAAACTTTGGGGCGTGAGGAAAGTTTGTACGTAAGGTGAAGGTCCAAAACCTTCCGAGAGAAAAAAAAAGAAAGAAAATTAAGCGCAGGATTTCTAGTGTGTACCCTAGGGTTTCTACCTAGGGTTTGGGAAGTGAGATTGGTGTGCCACGAGTGTCATGAGTCCACCAAATTTCAAGAAGAGATTCATCAGCCTCTCAAGCAACCGTGCAAATGATCCGAAGCATCTGAAGAGTCGGCACACATTGATCGAAGGAGTTTGATCAACATCTGCCATCAAAAGGGTGAAATCACGAACTAGCATTCGTGAGGAGCTGATCAGACGGGAGCTTCGTGTGGATGATCTGCAGAGGTCAGACATTTGTGTGGCTGCGACGTGACGATTAGAGCCCTCCGACGGTGATCAGATTGCGGTGATCGACTACCCGCAAAAGGTAATGTGTTCTGAACACAGTACAGTAAAAGGTTTACTGATTCAAATTTGAATTTCAAATTTAAATGCATGCTGTTGTATCATATTTAGATCCTAGTGTAGGGTTAATTAGTATTAATTAATGAGATTAATTAATAATTCTACTGTAAAATAGTAATTTTGAAAAAAATTTTAAAATTACCATTTTGCCCCTGCACAAAATTTTCGCTACAATATATATATATATATGTATGTATGTATGTATGTATGTATGTATGTACGTATGTATGTATGTATATATATATATGTATATGTATATGTATATATATATGTACGTATGTATGTATGTATACACACACACACACACACATACATACATACATATATATATGTATACATACATATGTATATATGTATATTCATATACATATACATACATACATATACATACACACACACAGAGATATATATATATATATATATATATATATATATATATATATATATATATATATATATATATATATGTGTGTGTGTGTGTGTGTGTGTGTGTGTGTGTGTGTGTGTGTAGACACACACACATATGTATGTATATATATGTATATATATATATGTATGTATGTATATAAAGTATTTAGGTTCGATATAGCTGACATCATTATTTTATTTGTAGTTTAATTGATGATATAATGTAAAAGTCTCGACGTATTGAGGAAGATGAAAGGAATTGTACCTTGTTGTTTGACCTTAAGTTTTATCCTATTAGAAAATTGATTTATAATTTTAATAATTATCCCCTTGGATGAAAGTTAAATGCAATGATAAAATGTGATATATTTCATTTATAACATGCAAGATCTTATAAATCATTTTAGCAAGAATAATCTAATGTATATGTTAATGTAAAATGCGATATTACCTTAGAAAGGAAGGAATAAGTAAATATAGAACACTTCTTATATTACTATATCTACTTAACATTTATTTATTCTTCCTATTAAATTAATCTGATTATGATTAGGTTTTGTTCCTTAATTCTATAGTCCTATTAGATTTAATTTAAAGACATGTTTGCTTATTCTCCTTCCTAAGAAATTTATGGAATTCTAACTTTTCAACATGTTGATTGATTATCTATCAAGATAGGAAGTGGAATGATTAGATCAACAGATCTAACTATAGTTATATAAAATAATTATAAAGAAAGATCTTTTTTTTTTTTCATTTTTATGTTTTTATAGCCACAGAAGTCTAAGTGAATCGAATATTAAATCATTTGATCAAAATGATTTTTGGAATGTTTATTAAATATATTATGTTTAGATACATGCACATAAATCTTATTGTTTTATTAATAGCTATACTTAAACTGAACCAAATTCCAGTCAAGGATCTATTTTTTATAGGTTCATATGTTTCTCATCATAAAGAAGTTAGATGGAGATTCTTCATTATTTTCTTTGACGTATATTTTTTTAATCTTGCATTTAGACTAGAATAGTTGTCTAACATGAGAAGGTAATGATTATCTAAAGAAAAAATTACAAATAGAAATCACAAGCAACATATGTATTATATATTCATTTAATTTTTTGCCTTTTTTTTTTTGCTTTGACAATACTATCTTTTTTCGTTAGTACGGGCATTTATGGATATGTTAGACCTCTATTTCATATTATGCTAACATTGCTAAGTTTAGACATTGACTTACTTATATTTTAAATATATGTCTGAATATTTGTTTTCCTTATACATATTATTTGCATAAAGAAAAAATCTATGAAAAAATCATCTTTACAAAAGGTTATGAAAGGTTTTTGATGGTCACCATGTAAAGCATAATTTTATATATCTTAGTTTACAAGAAATGCTATATATCAACTAAAAACATGTAATTAGAGATTGGTGATTATGATCGGAAACCATGCTCATCTACTAATAATCAATACATGCTTTATTTGTACCATTTTATTTTATTTTATTTTTTGAGTAGGCTCTTTTTGCTAGATGAAATTTTTGAGTGAAGCTATTTATATAAAACTAATTTAGTTAAAAAACATAATAGTTCAAAATATGTTCGGGGATTTTACTTCTTTCACGTTAGTGCTTTAAAATAAGAAATCAAGTCTATCTATTGGGATGGAATGATTGGAATCACAGCCATCTCTCAGGTGGGCCTCCTGTTTCAATAAGACAGCGAAGTTGTTATGCAGTGCCCGCATAGTACTTTTCTGCTCGTGTCGGTTGGGAAAGAAGGAATCGCGACACGGAGGCTATAAAACCCTCCAAATTGCGCGCTTGCTCGCTCTGCAACACTCTCGTTCAGCCATCGCTGCCATGGTGAAGCCTTGCATCTCTATCAAATCCTCCTCCTCTCCTTCTCCGTCTCAACATCCCTATTCTCTCCCTTCTCTTCTTCTCTAAACATAAACCCTAGCTCTCTGATCTCTTTAACTCGCCTTTTCTCTCTGTTCTTTTTTCAGGATTACCTCAAGACCGTCGTTCCTTCGCAGCTCATCGCCGAGCGGGGCTCCAATCTAGTCGTCATCAATCCAGGTGCAAAACCGTAACCCAAATTTTCTTGTCCGATGATCTTGCTGCTTAAAAAGAATGACGAAACGACGGAACCTTTCCGTTGCTTTGATGGCATTTTGAGTGGGTTCGCCCCCTCCTTTCTCACAAAAACAAAAGATACGGAATCTTTTGTGTATATTTTTGATTTATCCTAAATTTCTCGTTGATATTATGTTTTCTTGGCGAAAATCTGCCCACATGTTCTCTTTCTTGGTCTGCCTATTAATTTTTTCCTCATTGTGATTCGATATTTTGAACCCCCCGCCCTCCCCCTTTACAAGTCAGAATTAATAACTTCTTGTGTTATCTACCCTTTTCTTGACTGCTGATTTTTGGTTATACGATGTTGTTTATTTACTAATTGATTGAACAATCTTTGTGTTTTATATGAAGGCTCGTCAAATGTTAGAATAGGCTTTGCTCATCAACAAGTACCCTTTAACATTCCTCACTGCATTGCTCGGCATGTGAAGGAACAGAATGAGGGGCCAAAGAAAACTGTGCAGGATCAGGTAATGGAGATAAGAAGTTAAAATTGTTGTGCAAGTGGATCTGGTTAGTAAGAGTGCTTTCTATGATATGATGACATCTAATTTCTTGCTTCCACTCTCTCTCTCTCTCTCTCTCTCTCTCTCTCTCTCTCTACTTTTCCTTCTTTTTTTTTTTTTTTCGGTTTCAGCTGCTTAACTCTGAAGCAATACCAGCACAACAATTGGAGCGTGAGAAGGCTTATGACATCGTATGGAAGAATAAACTATCTTGCATTTTGTGTTGCTCTTTTAAACAATTACACCTTGTCTGCACATAGTAAGGGTTGCCTTCCAATTTCAGATTGCATCTTTACTAAAGATTCCATTTCTTGATGAAGAAGCTGCACATAATTCATATCCGCTTAAGGTATGTCCACATCTTGATCTAAGCAAGATTGTTTTATTGTAAATATGCAATTGATGGTTGCAAACCCCACCTAGGAATCTTGAAGTTGATATCAACATTAAGGGAATTCATTGACTGTGTCCAGGGTAGGGCTGAGCAAATAACCAAAATCCGAAGAAACCCACCCAATCCGACCCAATAAACATCGGCTTTGGTCGGTTGAAAGACATAAATAGGGTGGAATCGGGTTGGGATTTGTAAAAAATCAGTTATTTACGATCGGATTCGATTTTTACACTTTTAAACCATATGAAACCGAACTAAACCGATGTAGTATTTCACAAACTCATTTTTATTTTGGGACGGCATCGTTTAGACTTCAATACTTCATTCTAAAAAACATCGCTTCATCTATTTGGACTCACGAGAATATTAATGTTGAATTGTTGATGGAAGTACATCAATTTGAGATAATTTTAAAATGAAAGTTTTCCGATGTAGTTGCTTTCAGATGAGTAAATCTTTCATTTTTCTATTTTATTTTATAGAGGTTCAAAAATAAGCTCAAAATTTATAACTTATAAGGTTTAGATCATTTTTGCATTAAATTAACAAAAAAAAAAACAAATAAGCTTAAGTGGGCCAACATTGGATTTAAAATCAATATTGGGTCAATATTGAAGTCCAAATCGACACAACCCACCCGAATCCGCTACAAACCGTTCACTTCGGTTTCAAACGATTTATACATGATAAGCGATTGGCAGCGGGTTGAATTTTGTTCAATCTGATTGGGTTCGATCGGATGAAATTTTTCTCTCAACCTGACCGAACTCGCCCCATGCTCAACCCTAGTCCAAGGCAGAACCAAAATCATGCAATTGGGTGGTGGGTGAAAGAAACTTAGCCGCGCCTATCTATTCTCTTGAAGACGCCCTTTCATAATTTCAGACACTTTTAAATTCATGATTTCGTACATTCTTTTATGCTTAATGATCCTACCAACATTTTTTTTACTTCTTTTTTTTTTTGGTCCTTTGGGTTCTGGAGGGAAACCCCACAAGAGAAGAGGAAGTACCTGGGCTAGACATGAACCCAGGAATTGGACCAGGAAAATATCTAGAGTGAGGTAGTCGGTGTTGGAATCTAGGATAACACTACTCAAGACTTGAACCCTTGATCCCTTGCTTGTTAGCATGGGGGAGGGGGGGTTGTGAAAGCATAATGACCACTGAGTTGATCAAAGATTGTGACGATCAAGCTTTAGGTCAAATCAGTTATTTGATTACTAGTGTCCTATTGACTGCTAAGATCAAACACTAGTTTGGATGAGTTATTGGATTGTGTTCTACTCAAAGATGGAATCCAGAAACTTAGGCAACACTTTTGGTGGATCATTGTCATCCCAATCCATTTGAGATTTTAGATATGCATTACATGATTAGTATCTGTGAATCTAAGTAGTAGTACATATATATGATTCCTCTGAAAAAAGGAGCCTCAATAAATAAGCTAAGTTGGGGCTATAAATCTGAAAAGAAAATCCTACAATCCTTTTTTCCCCACTTAAAGAGTTTCACAATGCAGATAACCAATCTCATAAGTAACTTATTTACATAAAATAATCTTGTATTGTGTCATGGGAATTCAATGAAATTAAATGTTGGTTGGTGATCATTCAGCATGAGCATTCGTAGTATACATGCATGTTTTGTATACAAAGATGACTCGTGCTAGTAAAAGAGATGGTAGAGGCTTTATATAACAAAACAAGAAATAATAAGGTCTTGAAAAGATGGCTAGAAAAGGTATTGGGAGGATAGTAGAGAAGAAATAATGTTTAGATGAAATAGATCGCCGCTTACTATTGGAGAAGAGATGAGACAATCATGTAAATCACTGGGGAGGCACATAGAGGGAGGTAGGCATGAGGGCAAAGAAAGTGATGGGTAAGAGCAAAGTTCTCAATTTCTGCTGAGATCAATTAGATCAAGCTGAGATCAATCCAAAATTGACCAAGCTTTTTGGTTTTGTGAGTTTTTTGCTTGCCTTTGGCTAGTTTTGTTGATTTTGATGATTTCAGCTGGTTTAGCAGTTTTGGTTACTTCCTGCTTGGTTTAGCTATTTCGATGGAAACTGCATTTTTCTTGTTTAAAAAGTAAACATTTACATTTTTTTGATTCTCTCTCTCTCTCTCTACTTTGTTTGTTGATTAGAAAGCATTATGTATTGGCACAGATTTTTTTTTCCTTAATTAGAAGTTTTTTTCTCTTCATAAAGAATTAAATGGAACAGTAAATGAAATAATTAAATAAAATGGATTTTATTTCGATTGGTTTTTTCTTACTTAGGTATGGTACTAAAATCAAATAGAATGAAAAAAAATACTTAGATTGTCTTTTCTTGCATAGGTGTGGAATTATATGAAATATGCTGAAATATGCTTAAAAGGGTTTTCCTTGCTTAGATGGTTACTAGTGTTATATTCTTGGGGTACTAAATAGATATATTTAATTAATTCTTACCATTGTGTACTTGTAATTTTGTGCTCGGTTGAATGATGTTTGATCTTTATACTTAATAATTTAGTACAATCTTTTTATGTTTTTAATGCATGAAACTTCAATATAGACATATATTCCTGGTGCAGCCTAAAACTACCCAAACTGCTGAATATGGTCTTACACTCTTACATAACTCAAAAAAACAAAAAATGATGTGAATAAATTTCTCTTGGTCTCTTTCATTTTTTCTTGATTTTCTTTTCTTTTCTTTTTTTTTTTTTTTTTTTTTTTGATGTTCCGAGTGAAGCTTTGAATCAGAGCAATACTCTTGAAATCGCTAAAACCAAACCTCTACCAAGGGAGTGAAATTGAAACTCAGTTTCAAAACCTTGGTTAAGGGGATGTCCTTCTTTGGTTGAAGTACAAATCACATGGGTTTCCATGGTTGGTAATAAAGACATTTATTATAATTTAAATTAGCTAATTTAGGTATTCCATATTTTGGTAGGATTCCATTTAAAGTCCAAAATTGTTTGGAGAGATCAAAGTTTGTTTATTAAGAAAGTAGATTGAGTTCCATGGAAAGGGGAGAAGGGCATAACCAGATTGCATGTAAGCCGCAAAGGGAATTTATGAAATCTATTGGGAACTATAGAAGCTGATAGTATCATATTTAGTTTAGGCTAGGCACTTTAATGTAATAAATCACATCTATTGTACATATGCATTATTAAAGGTGAGGACTCAACACAATGCTAAAATTGATTTATATTCAAAAGGATCACTAGTGAATGCTGAAGGAATTTTTAGAATTCTAGATATTTTGTTGATGTAAATTAATGGCAATGTTCAGTGTGAGAGCATTGCATATTTCTTGTGATAAGCTGTTGCAAACCAATCAATCAATAACTCATATTTTTGATTGTTAGATGTATGGATTATATATAATATACCTCAACTGGGTATATATGTCTTAGACTTTTGTGTAGGATTGTCATATGTGATGGGTCATAGGGTAGCCTAGGGGTTGTATTGATTATTGCCTCACATTTTCGGACCCATAAAATTGTAGCATCATGCCAGCATTTTCGCATTAAATTACATGGTACTGAGGTTTTTTGGATTGCCATGCCTCTTCAACAACTTTGGAATCATGCGATGGACACTCAAACTTTTTATTCCATAGCCTTTGCTGGATTGGTAAGTTGAGTGCACTCTTTGGGATTCTTTGCTAAGATGCCCATAAAATCTATTTTTTGAAAATTATGTAAATGCTTCCTAGCCATGGGAACTATTTTGATTCTACTGGAAACATGACATTTTGACCCATTTCAATGACAAGGTCACACATAACATTATGATAATTGAAGCCATTTGAGAACTTGGGTTACAGGTATAATAGACTATAGCTTCTTCTTCTTGATCCATGCTGACACCACTTATTTGGTTATCCTTGGTGAGTTCTGGTGGCTAACGGTAAGATTAATTTCAGCTGGCAAATCTAGGCTTATCTCACCTGCTATAACACTTAATATTGATACTTAAGCAACACCCTTCTGCTTTCTATCAAGTTGACAGAGAAATTTGTCATTTTCTTTCAAACAGCCAAAAAGAACTGATATTGCTTTTTTCATCATTTTTAGTGCTCCTTGTCTCACCCCCTTGCTTTATCTATTACTAGAGCACGTCACTTTTTTTTTTAGAAAAAAAAATTAAATAAGAAAGAGAAAGGATGAGATCCCACCAAATAAACAATAAGGGCTGGGCTAGAAACTTCAACCTTATAGTTCGCATGTACATGTTTAACCAATTGGGTGATCCTATGCGTGTGGTCTTGAAAAATATGGAGACGCAGGGCAGGAAAATGTGCACGAACTACTCTAGCATGCATGGTTTGGTAGATGCTGCGGGGAGAGGAAGCACAGATGGGCAGCATGCCCGCACAAACAGGAACTGGAAGAGTTGGTCTTAAGTATTAGAATAGATTTTCATCCTCTATTCTCGGTATTCTTCTTGGAATTAGCTTGATATCTAGCTGTTCATTTGTGGGCAGTGTAGGAGAGAAGGTCAAATTTCCCTCTTCATAAAATTAGAAATGTCAGTTTATGAATAAATTTGCAGGTGGCAAGATTCTTTTTTCTCCTACAAAACTTTTCTACAAGATTTATACATCTGAAGAAAGAATATAGATTTACTTAAACTGTGAGATTTATGAGTTCTTACCAAATGGCTCAAAATGCAAAAATGAAATCTTCATCTTGTATTACTCCAGACCAGTTGATATGGGCATACTTGTAATAAACTTTATAATATTATAAAATATGGGTTCAATACATGTTCCTTTGGTTGTGTCTCGTTGTTACACCACTTTCTGCTATAGTATTAATGGGCAATTCTGATGCATGTTGACATATGCCAAAATTTGAATGCATGTTTGAACCTTTTATGACTCTTCCATTGTTCATGGAATATTGTCTGTATTCTGTTTGAACCTTTTTCTTTAAGAACTCAGTTAAGTATTCATGCAAATACAAATGTTTGACAGATTAGTTATACTCTTATGCATATGAGATTGTGTACATTGCCTTGCAGATGGGTAGGGTTGATGCTTATCCTCCACATCAAGGTAAAAGCGATACTACTTTCACTTGGACAGATGTTAGGGAGAAAACACCCAGCTCAACTTTGGCTGCAGGTAGTTTTAAAATCTACATTTTCTGGTTATACATGTTTAATTTTATAATTCATTTTTGATTTCATCTTTGATTTATGAAATTCGTAAACTTTCCACTATAAAGTTGTTTGACATTTGAATTTTTTTGATTATCTTGAATTTTTTTTAATGTCTGTCTTCATTAATTAGCTTTCCTTCTAAAGGATCTCCATTTTCTCTCTCTTTGCCCCCACTCTCCCCCCCCCCCCCCCCCCCGGGTCAACCCCCAAATTATTTGCCTTTCCCCTCCCCCCCCCCGGGTCAACCCCCAAATTATTTGCCTTTCATACTTCCATGATGAAAATTTTGTTTGATATTACCTCTGTGCATGAGGAGCTCCTAAAATTTAGGGACTTAAGAAACTTATGCTATTGCTAGTAGTATTGGTAAGATCTAGATTAATTAAATATTGTAGCTATTTCTTAGTAACATTTTCTGGCCAATCTAGTAAAATATCATTAAATCAAAATCAAGAATATTGGATATTTCTTCCATGTCTTTGATATATAGATTTGTATATGGTTTCAAATCCCAGTGGGATGTTAGGATGCCAGGTTAGGTACAATCCCAAGTGTCGTGGTGGGACTGTCTCGCCATCATCCCAACATCTTGATTGGCGTGTCTTGGGACATTTTCTGTCCCAAGTATCGGGATGGGGCTGGATGGTGGTATATCTCATTCCACGGAAAAATCAGGATGGTCTTGTTCCATGAGATTTAGAACTTTGCATATGTATATATATACATATATATGCATATGTGCGTATATACATACATACATATATATGCACATGTATACACAGATACACACATATATGTATATATACATATACATACATATGTAATGCACATATACATATACATTCATATATAATACACATATACATATATATACATATATAATGCACATCTATACATACATATAATGTCTTTTTCTGATGTGAATGTATATATAATTCTGTATATTCAGCATTTGAAATATACAATTACATATCCATGTGAATGTATTTTCTTCATCATCAATGTCATGAAATAGAAAAAGGGATAGTCCGGTGCATGATGCTCCCACCATTGCGCGGTTTGGGAAGGATCAGATATATGTACCCTTGCCTCCGCATCAAGAGAGGTTGTTTTCGTGTTTCGAACTTATGACCTCTAGGTCACAATGGAGCAACCATATTACTGCTCCAAGGTTCAACGGTAAGATTGCTCTACTGTGACCTAAGTGTCATGGATTCGAATTATGGAAACAACCTCTCCGCATGTAGAGGTAAAGCTGCTTATAGTGGACCCTTCCCAAACCCTGCAATGATAAGAGCCTTGTGCATTCGAATGCCCTTTTTGTAATTGTTGTCATGAAATATCAAGTTTGTCAAAGAGCAATTCTTAATTATGGCTTTGCCCGTTGCATAGAGATTGAGATTATCTTGCCAAAGCGGAAGAATGTCATTATTGCAAAATATTGAATGGATTTTTTAGCACTTTTGTCACTGCATGAAGTTTGATCCTTGCATTAGAAATAGGTTCTAGTCCAACCAATCTCCTTGATTTGTAAGCATTGTGATTCTAGTCATCTTTTGTGAGTGAAAACCTACCATTTGGCCTTGGCTTTTTTCCAACAGTTTGCATGACAAGCACCCCATCACATCACCCTTCTTTTAGATGAACTTATTGTCACATCCTTTTTCCTATTTTTTCTCTCTTCCTATCATCATCCGATAATTTTGTTGAGGCTATTATGAGAAGTCTGCTCCTACCTTTTCTTTTATTATGGCCACTGACTTGCAATCTTGTTGGTGAAGAATGGAGCCTATGGAGTTGCTTCATGCAATCTTGTGATCTTCTCCTAAGTATTGGGATTTGGTTTAGGGTTAGCATTTGGATTGACATTTTCATTAACCAAGATTTTAAATCCTGTGGGTTGGCTGTCCCAATTTTTTCCAGAGAACATGATGCACTGCTATCTTGCCCTATGCCAACACCTGGGACAAAGGTTGTCTCAAGATGTGCCAATCTGGATGTTGGGACAATAACCTAACCTTTATTTTATATCAGTACATTAGAGATTTCTGTTTAAAACATTACTTGAGCATTGCTCTTCATCATTATTTTTTGGCTTGTGAATAATTCTTATTGGGGATGATACCTTAAAAACAAGCTTAAGATGGCATAGCTACTATATCGTATAGTGATATGCAAATCCTAAACCAAAATCCTAATATTTAAGGTTCATAATCTCGGTATTGGTACCATGTTGGTATAGAGTTGGCACACCTAGTATGGGGGTTTGCTTGGTGTATCGAGACTGGATATGCCTCTTGTACCAAGTCTTTGTTTGGTGCCGCTATGATATGGTACACTTGGTGGTGAGTGGTACACTTTGGTATGGTGTACCCTCTTTTGAGTTTTGCACTAAGTTGATCCAAAACTAGGGTGGAATTTAGAATTTCAGCAAAACTAACTCACAGGGATGTTTTTGTTATAATTGAGCAATGTTTGCCCATTTTTGGTCATTTCTTTAGTTCTTTTAATCACAGCATCATTTTTTTATCTAGATTAGATTGATTATGGGGCTGTAAGAAGATTTAAAACATTGTAGCATTATGTTCTATTAGTATTCGAAACAGGATTTGCCATACCGGGCCGAATTACCTGGTATGGGGCATGCCGAACCGTCCCGGCAGGGAACCGAGATGGTTTCGGCATGCAAAATGGTACATGCCGTTGCCGGAAGAAAAAGAGAGGAAGAGAGAGAAATAGAGAGAGAGGAGGAAGGAAGAAAAAGAAGGAAGGGGATCCGCCGGAGGGGCCGTCGGAGGCCCCTCCGGCGGGCAGCCGTGGCCGTCGGGCGGCGGAACGGCCTCCCGTGGCTCCGCGAGGGGAACAGGGGCGGATCGCCCCTGTTTCTCGAATTTTTTTTTTTTAAAAGCTTTTCAAAACAAAGTCGGCAAGTGGTTTGCTGACTTCACTTAATTAAGTCGGCAAACCACTTGCCGACTTCATTTTGAAAAAGTTTTTTAAAAAAAAATCGAGAAACAGGGGCGGATCGCTCCTGTTCCCCGTGCGGAGCCGCTGGAGGCCGTTCTGCCGCCCGACGGCCATGGCTGTCCGCCGGAGGGCCTCCGGCGGCCCCTCCGGCGGATCCCCTTAGTTCTTTTTCTTCCTTCCTCCCTCTCTCTCTCTATTTCTCTCTCTTTCTCTCTTTTTTTTTTCCGATTTCCTTCGTCGGTTCGCCTCGGTTTGGAACGGAACAGAGGCGTGCCGTATTGTACCGCTGGCCGGCCGATCCGGCCATCGGTACCGGTACAGAAAACCTTGATTCGAAATAAAGTTTTTGACATGGGTTTGTCTATCTAATCTCATAGAATATAGATTGTCTTATATTGGACTAATTACAAATAATAAAGTAATATATTGTGATCTACATAATTTTTTTAAACATCATGTGCACTAGAAAATAATGTAGTTCAAACCCAACAAAATAGTATGTCTAAATATTTGGAACAATTTAACATTATTTAAAGTGATACCTAGTTTATTTCTTCCTACTTTATTTTCTTTGTTTAAATTTAATTGATTTTTCTTTTTATATTGTTAACCAAAACCGTTTAGAACTAGCCGAAATCATCCAAACTATGGAAACTGCCTAAATCAAAACTTATCTATACGGGCTGATTTTATAACTAAAACCAACCTTTTAAAGCTTGATTAAAACTACGAACCAAGGTTTGTAATCTCTTATAGTACCGGACAATATGGGAGTGCCTTATTGTATTGGTAGGGTATAGAGACTTGGTACATCCTCCATATCAAGTGTTGGTACCAAGTTATGTACTATTTCAACATTTGGTGAACCAAGATATGCCATACTGTACCGAACTGGGTGATACAGGACATATACCATATCGTACCAATTCGGTATCAGTATGTGGTTTGGGGGGGCATATGGACACTTGGTATGCCTAATCGGATATGTATCAAGTGTACCGACATAGTAATAGGATGGGTTGCGGTAATGAGACGGCATATCTTGTTTTGTACTAGTTAGGTACTAGTACAAAGCCACTACCAATATTGCAAACCTTGCTACAACCCCATATTATTGACATACATGTCTTTTTCTTCCTCTAGCTTTAATCTTTTCAATTTATTTTGACAATGAATCTTTTTATCGAAGGATCAGAAAAAAATCGGTCCGGATCTATTGCGGGAATGATTTGGAAATTGGAAGTAAGAATATGATTGAGAGTCTAAAATTTTTGGTTTTGACTTGATTGTCTATTGCACTCTAGAGATGACTTATGTCACTTAGTGTATGAGGTCAAGTAATGAGCAAAATTAAATGGAGAGCTCCAAGGAGATGGGAGAAGGGGGAGAAAAAGGAAAGAGGAAAAGCAAGGGATGGGGAAATATTTCACTTTAGTACTCAAACTTTATTCTATATTTGTCTTTCAATTTTCAAGTGTCCACAAAGTCATACTGAAGAATCCTGAACTTCATTAATTAACTTCAAAGACTAATTCTGACACAAAAGGTACCACAATAAGACTTAAAACATGACTAGACTCAAATCTGACATCAGTGGCAAAACTGTGATTTCAGAAGTTTCAACAACCCATCAATGAAAAAGCAAAATTCCTCCATCTGAGCAAAACATGACTAGACTCAAATCCGGCATCAGTGGCAAAACTGTGATTTTAGAAATTTCAACAACCCATCAGTGAAAAGGCATAATTCCTCCTGAGCTCCATTGTCCATGATTTTTGAGCTATGAAAGGCTTATCTAGTGCCGGATCCTTTAGTTTCTGCCTGAGCTTCAAAGCCTTCATGGCTTGACATTGTTAAGACCCATTCTCACTTGCAGCAGATTTAGAATAACAACTTCGCAGTTTATAGGACTTGGTTTTCTAAGTGTGATCAGATTACGGTTTAGGTTTCTTCTAAGGATATTTTTGGGTTGCATTGTGTTTAGAATCTTTGTTTGCATCACTAATCTTGTTCTTCTTTCATCATTTGCATTTCATGTTTGTGACTATCATGATTCACCCGCCATGTTCGTAGCTTTTCTTGGTTTTACGTATTTTTTGTTCCCCACTTGTTTCACATGTTCACTATCTGTTGCATTGTTGTCCCATTCTCTGTTAGTGCTTTAGTCTGGTACTTCGTTGTTTTCTAGATTGTCCTAGTTCTGTGGCAGGCAATGTCGCTTAGACCTTATGTTTTCATGGTACCTTATGGCCATGGAGTGCACTTGCTGCTGCTTTGTACGTGTTGTATTTCAAGTTCATGTTAGTACAGTGCATTTTCCAGACATCCTTTGTAGTCTGTCTCTGGTCTTGTGTCATGGCTGTAGATTGAGCCTAACTTGCAATTCTGTGTCTAAGATTGCTCCATCTCAGTTTCCAACTTGCATCATTTTCTTTAGGTGCCCCTAGTAAGACAACTTCTTGATTACCAGGCATTTGTTGATGGCTCAGTTTTTTTTTGCTGTGTTTGGTGAAAAATTTTCTTCTCATTACTGAACCACATGTGAAATTCTACTGTTCTAGGCTTCTAGCATCTTTTGCTTGTGATGTTGCATTATTTTACCATGCCAGTTTATGCCAGTGTAAGTTGACTTTGCCAACCAACCAACCATGTTCAAATTCATCAACCAACAGACCTGCTACTAGGATCTACCTTTTCTCTGCACTTATTATCATGGGGATTTCAATCTAGGCAGATTTATTGGCCAATAAAACTGTAATTTTAGATCTTGTGCTTTGGTTCGCTAGCTATTGCACTTATGGACATAGTATTGTTCTGCCTTTAGCAATTGGCATCTTGGCACTTGTCTGTGTACTTTACCACTAAATTCTATTACTATCACATTGACCATCAGTTATATTCTGTGCACTTATTGAAATAATCTATGCTGTTAATGCTTTTTTCTTTTTTTAATGTATTCATTGTATAAGGATGTACACAAGTTTAGACATATACGTCCCCAGTCCTTTTGCGGTCACGTATTCACCATGTGGTGTGCATGTGCATGTGTAGGTGCTTGTGTGCGCTCGTGGGGTGGTGCATGAGCATGGTGGCCTAAATTGGCTTGCATGTGCTGACATGTGTGTTTATCTTTGTGTATATATGGTAGCTCATGTGCTTGCTTTGATGCTTATGCCTAGCTTAAGGATTTTATCATCGTTTTTTCATCCCTAGACCCGTATTCATTACTTTTCCACAAATTAGCATATTATATTTATATTTTTTCACATATTACCATATTACAGTTGCAATCTTTCCATGATTTTTTCCTTCCTTTAATTCTGTTTATGGTGCTTTTGTATTTATTGCACAATCATGATATTTCATGGCTTTTCATGTTTTTGAAAGTACTAATCAAGATTTTGTTAAGTGGGCTGTTTGGTTATGAAATAGAAAGGGTCCTAAAATCTTGAGATAAAAAATGTCTACTTTGACTAGTTTTTTCCAAATTCACATTTTTCTCTCTTTGTTACCTTTAGTTTTCTCCATTTTTGAACTTTCACCTTTTAACAACTCAACACTTCCTAAAGATTCTTAACTTTTGAAATTCAAAAAATTCAAATTCATTAAAGGGATAAAATCATGATTTTGAAATTTAAGAAACAAAAAAAAAAACTCCAGCCTTAGATACAACTTATATTGCAAATATAGTATAAGGTGCAAATTAACCATGATTCATTTTGGTAGGTCTTGGTTTTGCAGGAATTTTAAGTGATACTGTCATAGCGTCATTTACTCTATTCCTCTACCTTTCTTAGGTTTTGCAGGCTCTTTAAATGGTGCTGTCACTTACTCTTTTCCTCTCCCTTTACCAAGCAGTGGTGGTAACTGTTCAGAATGTTTCTTTCCTAATACCTTGTATGCGAAGTTTCTGAAACTCCTTTCCTCTTGTCTATCACATCTGAGCAAATTTTCTCCTATTTCTTTCTTATTTACCAGGCAATCACATCCAGGCAATTGCATCATTGACTAACTTATCTTTTAGCAATAACGCCTTACTAATTTGACTTCAATGTTTATCTTCTCAAGATGTTTTGTTCTTATAATGGATGCTTAAAAATAATTATGGATTCTTAAAATGATTCTAAATAAAATTTCATAAATGCTACTTTTAGCATCTAATTTATGTCCAGCATTGTGCTTGTGTCCTGATTCAACTACTTTTTTCACTGTTCCTAAAAGTTGTTTGTATGTTCCTTTATGATGCTAAAGATAATCATTGCTTTCATCTATAGGGGACAATGTACCAGTGTTCCTGAAACTATGAGTTTGTAAATTAGTAATCAGCATCTGAAATCCAATATGATTTGTGTGTTTCTTATTTCCAGCTTATTAGTGGAAAATTGGAAAATTTTTTTTCAATTGTCAGAATTTTAGTATATTATCTTGTAGTCCTGAACTGATGACTGCGTCATTTTTTTTTTCATGAATATCACTGTTGAGCAGCTGCTCGCATAAAAAACTTTAGTTATGGTTTTTGAATCATAATTTATTGGGTTGAATTTGTTTTTGTGTGGCTGTGATGCAAACTAGTTGGTGATTCTGCTGAAAAGTTGGAGAACAAGGGTGCTGAAGAGGAATCCTTGGTCTGTAAAACTGATAATGTTAGGGAGGCCAGTTCTGAGGAGTACACATTCAAGGAATTTGTATGTGGAGAGGAAGCGCTGAGGATTTCCTCTTCTGAGCCATACTGTTTAAGCCGTCCTATTAGGCGAGGCCACTTTAATGTTTCTGAACATTATCCTCTACAGCAGGTACTATTCACACCACAGGATGCTTTATACAGACAATGTAGCTGGTGTATAAATGTTTTGTCTATGGAAATGACACTCACTCCATGCCTTCACTACCTATCTGATTAAGCTGCAAAATAAACTTTATTTTTGAGAACTTGCATGGAATGCAAGAGGCCAAACATCAAATAACTTGGTACACTTTATGAGAACCAAGGTGTGAAATATCACAAGGTTTGGTGTGTACCTCTTAGTACATATTGTACTGGGGCCCTATACCACCTTCTTGGTATAGGGAAGCTCAATGTGATAGCGAGACTCGATTTGGAAAAAACCATCGAACACAGTCCCAAACCGCTCGAACTGAGGTCAAACGAGTGGTTTGAGGGTGGATCCAGTTTTTTTTTTCCTTGAACTGCTCCCAACCGAGCATTATGCTTGGGTACTGCTGAAGAAGTGGGTTAAAGCATGATTCTCTCTTCTTTTGACTATTTGAATTACTGCAACAAAAGAATATTGTAAATCCAACACCATAAAAAAACTTGAAAACTTAAAAACTGATAAAAAACATTGGTATGTAAGCTAGTGTTTAGTGCATGATCATTGATGATGTTAGTGATCACTTGAATGATTTTTGGATTGCAAGCACTATGATAGTTAAATTATGCTTTTCTTTATTATTTGCATTTCAGTTGCTAATTTAACTCACTGTTAAATGTATCTCAGGTTGCAATTTGTATGATGTGTGATATTTATGCATGTTAATGACTTAAGCATACATGGAAAACCTTGACTAGGTTATTTAACTTGATACTCCCACCTTGTTTTTGGCCAAAAAAAAAAAAAAAAGACAAGCAAACACCCAAATCAAGGTTTGAATGCCAACAAAGACCATAATGAGGGTGTCTGAGGCTTATTTATGCATATCCATCGATATCCTTTGTTTGCATGATCCTTGAAATGGTGCATGTCCTCTGGCTGAGTAAGGCAATATTGCTTCTTGGTATGTTGAATGATGTGTAGTCGTTGATAGCACAAAAAATAACTCTACTCACTACATAGGTAGGATGAGTCGAGATCGTATCCTCAGGGACCTTGGGCTAAGTTGAGATTGCAAAATAAAAAAAAAGAAGCGTTGTTTTGATTTAGAAAATAAATTATCTTAAAATTGATGTAATTAGAAAATAAAGAGCTCGGGAGTTTTGAATTAATCTTGCACTAGCAGAGTTGTATCTCTTTTCTTTTAATTAAATAGATGCGATTAATCTTAGGAAAAATACCTATCTTTCCTTGGCACGCCCCGTATCCGTAGATCACGGCGCGTCTCCGAAAAGTACTAGGTAAACAACTCTTCTTTCCTCGGCACGTCCCGTATCCGTAGATCACGGTGCGTCTCCGGAAAGTAAAAGTTGTTCCTAATATTAATCTAACAAGAAAGCATAAATAAAAGCATATGAAACAGAGCAAATAAAGAACTCATGATGATTTAAATAAAAAGCATAATCTTTATTGCATATAAAGAAATACAAGAAAGTTTAGAATAATAAACCATCTCTGTGTTGTTACAAAATTTCTTCTCCACTCCCGAGACTGCTAGCCTAGCTGCTCATGAAGTAGTCCCTTTCTATCCCTCTATGCAAAGCTCTAGAAGAATTTCTGGGCTCCTCCAATGGGAGTACAAAAGTCTTTTTATAGGTGTTAGGAGGGAGGAGTTTTACATGATTTTTCGATGTGGGACTAAAAAAAATGCTAAAGACTAAAAGATGGATAGATGAGATGGAAAGATCACAAATAAATAAAGAAAATATCAATCTTTCCTCTCAAAGTATTTTTAAATATTAATTTTTTTCCTTTAATAAGCATCTGTTCGTCCGCCAGCAAAAACTCCCTGCGAACCCGCCTGCCGCGCGCCCACTCGCCGCGCCCCCACGATGCCGCGTCCGCTGCCGCTGCTTCCGCGTGAACCCACCGCGTGAACGCTCTTTTTTTTTTTTATTTCAAAAGAAACTTTTGTTTTTTCACAATGACGTCTATATCTTTTTGGATTCCTTGCATAGTATCTTCATTTTCTATAATATCGTATGCATTCTTCTTTTATTTTAATTTTATTTTAAGTCCAATTTTCTTCAAACTTGAGTCTTTTTGATCTATGAATCGGATTCTTTGTATCGGCGATCATCTTTCCTGTAAAACATAAAAAGAAGCATCAAATTCTTAATAAATAAAATAAATTAAATATGATTTTTTACTTTAAATGACTTAAATTAAGTGTTTATCACACCTCCCAACTTGAATTTTGCTCGTCCTCGAGTAAAATAGATATATCAGTATTGTGTACCGACTCGATCTTGAATAAAAAGTTAGGTTAGGCATCCCAAAAGGTAGATGATACCTGGTCAGACCATTAAAGAGATACTTCATTGGATTATCAATTTGACCCAATTAGTGGCTGAGTATTAACTAAAAAAATTTCAAGTGCTTTTCTTTCACCAACTTCCCATTTTACTCTTTAAATCCTCTAACTTAATGTGAGAGGGGTTTATTATCTTCTTGCAATTTAGTCCCCTTATTATCCACTTTTTTTTTTTTTTAACATTGTCCACCTTTTTACGCGAACCACAACACTTACTTAGGCGAAAGGGCCCAGTTACTCAGTAGGAAACCAATGTTTTTTTTTAAATAAAAAGCATAATCTAAGGAGAATTTTTGCATACCTCAACCTTTCCACCCAATCTCTCATGAAGCAGATTCTTTATTGAGATCAGTAAGAAGAGGGTTGTAGAATCACTCCTAAAATTTGGTCTAGTCTAAACCCTACCATTCATTGGTTTTTTTAATAATTTATTCCTCAGTATCTCTAAAATTATCTTGACCGTTAATCATTCATTTATTAGGATGCCTAATTGACTCTTAATCAAAATAAAATTCGGATACACAAAACTAATTATTTCTGACCATACTCGAGGATTTGATTAATTTTCATTTCCTTCCCCCCCCAACTTAGTCTACATTGTCCTCAATGGAGTAGGAAAGCAAAGAAAATAAAAGGAGAGAGTGCACCTGGGATAATTTTGCTTCGAAAGTTGAAGATAGCTTCATTGATTAATAGGCTCTTGTTCTAAATTCCTGTAGTTGCAGTAAAGTGAAAAAATATGAAATCGTTGGGTTGCCTCCCAACAAGCGCTAAGTTTTACGTCTTCAGCCAAACGTCAAGTTTATTGACAGATTCTTCCATACAGAGCGGTCCTTTATTCTTAAAAAAAATGAAGATCAGTTAAAACAAAATAAAAAAAATTTGGGTTGCCTCCCAAAAAGCGCTAAGTTTAACGTCTTCAGCCAGACGTCATATGCAATAAAACCAACAAGAGGTGGGCAATGGCTTATACTTGATTGTCCACGGAGGAGTGGTTTTATCGTGTGGTGTATCCAACAAGGTGTTAACTTCTTTCCTATATCCCTCAAAGTCATATACTCCAAAGTGAGCCAAACAAGTATCTAAGGGGTCTGGTGCTAGAATTGTAGGTGTTGCATCTTCTATAATGTCTTCTAGTGTATCTACTTCGAAGCAACTATCCATTGATGGTCCTTGGGAAGCACCAAACACATTCAGTCTCAGTTTCTTATTCCCAAACGATACATCCATGACTCCTGTCCTACAATTAATGCATGCATTTGCTGTAGCTAGGAAGGGTCGTCCTAAGATAATGGGAATTTATCTTGGGTTGCCACTTAGTTCCATGTCGAGAACCAGAAAATCAACTGGAAAGTAAAACTCATCTACCTTGACCAAGACATCCTCAAGCATTCCACGTGGTTCCTTAATTGATCGGTCGGCTAACTGCAGTATGACTGATGTGGGTTTCAGTTCTCCGAATCCAAAAAGTTCATACATCGAACTAGGTAAAAGATTCACACTTGCCCCTAAGTCCAGAAGAGCTTTTTCAATGTGATAATCTCCTATAACACAGGAAATGATGGGGGCTCCTGGGTCCTTAAGCTTTGGAGGAGTGGCATGCTGGAAGACAGAACTAGCCTGTTCAGTGAGGCGTACTTTCTTTGGGATTTGTGATCTAGATTTACGTTTTTGGGTGCACAAGTCCTTCAAAAATTTGGCATAAGCAGGGACCTGTTTGATTGCGTCTAGAAGGGAAGATTAATTTGGACTTGCTTAAACAATTCCAACATCTCGTCGAGTTTTCTTTCCTTCTTATCTGCAGGAATAGGAGCTTTCAGGGTATCCGAAAATGGGGCTTTAGGCAAGTAAGATGATTCCGATGCAGTTGGTTCCTTCTCTATTTTTAGGTCCTCTTGTTCTTGAGTGATTTGGCTTCGGTTAGAGGTTTAGGGTCGGTCTCATTGGTTTTACTAGTATGTTCAATGACCTTCCCACTTCTCAGAGTCATGATTGATTTGGCATGTTCAGAAAAAACTTCTGGGGTATTAGAGCTTTCAATCACAAATTGCCCTCTTGGGTTGCTCTCGGGTTGGCTAGGTAATTTTCCTCCTTCCCTCCTACTGAATGCAGTCGCTAGTTGACCTATTTGGGTCTCTAGCTTAGCAATGGATTGTGTGTGGGAGTTAAGGATCTGAGTGTTGACTTCTAATCGTTCTAGTGCTTTCAGAATTTTTTCCTCAAAAGTTGAGCTGTGACCAGTAGTAGACGGTTGAGGAGCATTTTGAAATTGATGGTATGGTCCATGTCTATATGTTGGGTCCTGATATTGAGGTCGAGGTGCAGCAGGGTCAACCATTGGTTGTGGTCTCCAGGAAAATTTGGATGGTTTCTCCATCCGGGGTTATAAGTGTTCAAATAAGGATCGTTTCCTGGTCTGCGAGCTTGTTGGACTTGAGCTTGCTGAACCTGCTCGTGCATAAACTCAGAAAATTGAGGTGCGGCTGGGCATTCACTAACAAAATGGTTCGGACTTGCACACAATGCACAAACTTCTTGGATTGGGTTAGGTGGAATTGGGGATTGTCCAGTACTTAGAAGACGGTCTAATTTTTGGGACAGTTCATCTACCTTACTGTGGATATCCATGACGTTTCCAATCTGATAAATTCCACTTCTTTTTTGTTGAAGCATGGGTTGTTCTCTAGAAGTGGCAGACATATGATGTAGGGAATTCTCACTATGTGTTTCAAAGAGCTGTCAGGCTTCATCCTCACTCTTTAGCATGAATGTCCCACCACATGATGCATCAACCATTTGTCGGTGTTTCTCCGATAGACCATCATAAAAACACTGACAAAGTTGCTATTTAGGGACAGCATGGTGTGGACATTTACGAATGAGGTCCCTTAACCTTTCCCATGTCTCATGAAAAAGTTCACCCTCCAATTGGGAAAAACTGGTGATAGCTTTTCTAATTTGATTTGTTTTTCCGATTGGAAAGTATTTTTTTAGAAATTCTCTCTGAAGCTGATCCCAAGTTGAAATGGTTATAGAGTCTAAGGAGTTTAACCAATGTTTGGCTTTGTCCTTAAGTGAGAAAGGGAACAGTTTCATCCTAAGGGCATCATCTGAGAAGTTTTGGATTTTTACTGTGGTACAAATTTCAAGAAATTCATCTAAGTGTTTGTATGGGTCCTCGTTACTAAGTCCATAGAACGATGGCAATATTTGAATAATGCTAGACTTAATCTCATATTGGGTAGCTTCTACTGGAGGTGCTTGAATGCATGGAGAGTAGGTATACGAGGATGGAGTGAAGTATTCTCTCAATGAGCATGGAGGATTAGCCTCACCAGGTGCAGCCATGTTTCTAACTCAGATAGTCCTAAGAGTCTTTTCTAATTCTTCGTCTAATGGTTGCAAGTCGGGTTTTAGTGATCATCGACCTAAAAGGTCTATGTAGGACTATGCTAGTCTGTTAAGGATTTTTTTTTTTTATTTATTAAGAGGAGAAGAGAGGAGAGAAAAGAGTTCTAAAGAAGAGATCCTAAGAAGTCCTAAAACTAATAGAAGAATTAGTTGTGGTTAGATTTTAATTACAATCAAGTTAGCACGCAGTGGACTCTCTATCCTAAAGTTACCCTAGTTCTAGATAGCTCCTAACTGTAGTTAGCCTTCAAGCCCTCCAAGTCAGAGCTTGACCAACCAACTGGCCAGGTAAGTGTAAGGTTGGTGGGAGTCCCCCCGTTGCTTTTCTTAGACACCAATTAAATTGGCCAGGTCAGCGAACGGAACCAATTAAAAACCACCTTCCTTCGGGCCCAGTCGTCCCGCAAACCACTTGCCTAGACACCAGCTAGCTGACCAAGTCTAATCCGGTTCAACTCTCAGGGTCACTTGTCCTAATGAGCTCGAAATCCTTAGGGGTCAACGTCTAATTAATTTTAGATTAAGGTCTAGGTTATGCAAATGCAAGAGAGTGATTTGTGGGCCAAGGAAGGGTGATCAAATCCCCACCTTATCTGATTAATGGGTTATTGCCCTTAAGATTAATTATGGTGATAAGATGCAAAGAAACAAGGTATCTAATCAAGTTAGAAATTTTTATATTTGAGGTTACGCTATTTTAGTTAAGTGTTATGAAATGTCAGTGATTTTTTTTTTTTAAATTCAACCGTGCCAAGGTCCTCGGCAACGGCGCCAAAATTTGATGCGTAGTCGTTGATAGTACCAAAAATAACTCTACTCACTAAGTAGGTAGGATGAGTCGAGATCGTATCCTCAGAGACTTTGGACTAAGTTGAGATTGTAAAATAAAAAAAAAGAAGCGTTGTTTTGATTTAGAAAATAAATTATCTTAAAATTGATGTAATTAGAAAATAAAGAGCTCGGGAGTTTTGAATTAATCTTGCATTAGCAGAGTTGTATCTCTTTTCTTTTAATTAAATAGATGCGATTAATCTTAGAAAAAATACCTATCTTTCCTCGGCACGCACCGTATCCGTAGATTACGGCGCGTCTCCGGAAAGTACTAGGTAAACAACTCTTCTTTTCTCGGCACGTCCCGTATCCGTAGATCACGGTGCGTCTCCGGAAAGTAAAAGTTGTTCCTAATATTAATCTAACAAGAAAGCATAAATAAAAGCATATGAAAGAGAGCAAATAAAGAACTCATGATGATTTAAATAAAAAGCATAATCTTTATTGCATATAAAGAAATACAAGAAAGTTTAGAACAATAAACCATCTCTGTGTTGTTACAAAATTTCTTCTCCACTCCCGAGACTGCTAGCCTAGCTGCTCATGAAGTAGTCCCTTTTTATCCCTCTATGCAAGGCTCTAGAAGAATTTCTGGGCTCCCCTTCCAATGGGAGTACAAAAGTTTTTTTATAGGTGTTAGGAGGGAGGAGTTTTACATGATTTTCCGATGTGGGACTAAAAAAAATGCTAAAGACTAAAAGATGGATGGATGAGATGGAAAGATCACAAATAAATAAAGAAAATACAAATCTTTCCTCTCAAAGTATTTCTAAATATTAATTTTTTTTCTTTAATAAGCATCTGTTCGTCCGCCAGCAAAAACTCCCCGCGAACCCGCCTGCCGCGCGCCTGCTCGCCGCGCCCTCGCGATGCCGCGTCCGCTGCCACGCCCGCGCGTCCGCCCGCGTGCTCGCTCGCGCCCGCGCTTCCGCCCGCACGCTCGCCCGCGCGCCCGCGTGACCGCGCGCTGCTTCCGCGTGAACCCACCGCGTAAACACTTTTTTTTTTATTTCAAAAAGAAACTTTTGTTTCTTCACAATGACGTCTATATCCTTTTGGATTCCTTGCATAGTATCTTCATTTTCTATAATACCGTATGCATCCTTCTTTTATTTTAATTTTATTTTAAGTCCAATTTTCTTCAAACTTGAGTCTTTTTGATCTATGAATCGGACTTTTTGTATCGGCGATCATCTTTCCTGTAAAACATCAAAAGAAGCATCAAATTCTTAATAAATAAAATAAATTAAATATGATTTTTTGCTTTAAATAACTTAAATTAAGTGTTTATCATTGAACCTTGATGAGAAATATTTGTGCCTTTGTGGAAAGGTGTGGAATACCACAAGAATTTGTTAGTGAGTACAATAAGATGGTATAAGGAATTGGTATCTGGTTACAAGGCCAAAACTGAAACTTATCGATTCAAAGATTGAAAACTGAAGACCGGACCTAAGTTTCCTGTCTCAGAACAAAGGTGGCACAAACTGAAAGCTTGAATTGTCAAACAACTAGAGAAAAACCACTTGGATGCCCTGATCCCTAAGACCTTCAGCTGTGGAGATTTAACTTTTAGATATTTTATTTTTTCAAAAGATCCATGATTTTATAAAATTCATATTTTTCAAATTTTTTATGGCATTCTGTGACACATGCTGTTCTTCATTTGTTACAGGTTTTTGAAGATTTATATACTATCTGGAGCTGGCTATTGATTGAAAAGTTGCATATTCCTCCAGCAGATAGAAATCTATATTCTGCTATCCTTGTTGTGCCTGAAACATTTGATAATCGCGGTACATTTTCTGGTTTTATTACACTGGTGCTATACATATAAACTTTCTGCACACCATTTGTTTAACATTGCTATGTTTCACAAGTGTTTCTTGAACATTAATGCCAGTAGAAATGCAATAATTAAAGGTCCATAACATGTGTATCTTTCACATGTGAAGTTAATCGCTTCCTGTAATTTGATATATCACATTTTTGCGAAAGCTAGTCTTCATCAGATAAGAATAAGATTAGTACTATCATGTGGTGATAGGTTTATATAACCGAAGGGCCTTTCAGCTTCTGCCCCTTGATATCCTGCAAAATTGTTAAACTTGGTCTCCCATAGATAAGAGGTGAAGTAAAAAAGTAATGGTAGATTTTGACAATAATTTCCTTTTTCTTCAAGATGTGGAAACTTTTCATTTCATTAATTCATAAGGCTATATGTTTACTTCAAAGTTTCAAATTTCTCATGCCACTTTTCAGTTGCCATTTTTAGGCCGTAAAGTGATATACCTAGATTACATAATTTGTTTCAGCTTTTTACTATAAGACCTTGAGGATATTGTGTAAATCTTTTCATCAAAATCTCCATGTAAGTAAGCAGTTTTTAAATCCATATGGTGAATTATTACTGTATGGATAAAGACTAATGCTAATAATACATTTGTGGTTGCGATGTGGATGCCCTCCTTTTTTATTGCACCTTTTTGCAACTAACCTTGCTTTATTTTTCACTATAATTTTATCAGCTCTTAAAATCTTAACTATCTATTTTCATGCTATGGTTTTGTTCCCATTATGTCAGATCAGTTAATGTCCAATTGTTCTTAAGTATGACCTTCAATTTCACTATTAATTGCTTGGTTCCTAAAAAGGGTGGTGCTATAAAGTTCATACTGTACTAGAATGAGGATAGTATATTGTCGATTAAGAATGTATCGAATTCAGATTTTTCTCTAGTCTATTGCTTTATTTTCTATAGTAGGTTCTAATAATACATGTCTTGTACTTCTAGAAGGTATAATTGAAAGTGTGCTAGAACTACTAGGATGTCTTTTCTTCTTGGTTAGAGATTGTTGATTGAAAAGGAAAACCTTATTGCTATAATATTGTTGTCGGATATTTCATTAACTTTTGAACTAATCTAAAAAACCTATTTACATTGCTAACTAACGCATAACCTACTAATACAACATGCATAGATTTTAGCCTCTTCTTTTTGATTATTGGTATCTCTACTCTGGTTAAACTCCCACACACTTTAATGTAATTAAATCTAGGTTTTCTTTTCTTTTGAAGTTTGGTGGAATTTTCATCAGTGTCATTATAAGGTATTTAGATTAATATGTAATGTGTGGATAGGGGGGACTCCCCTTAGAACTTCTTGAGGAACCTTGAACTAGTCAACATAAAACTAAACATGTCCAAAAGGATTCTGTTTTTCATTTTGCTATCGTGTTGAATTGAGGCTACAGTATTGGAGTGAGGCGAATAGTGAAAAGCAAGTTCATGTGTTATCCCATGTTCTCGTCAAAATATGAGTATCTCATTAGAGATGTATTCCCCACCTGAATTAGTCCTAGGTTTCCTGTTTAAGGGTAGACATTGATTCAGCAGATTATGCATCGCATAGTAGGATGTAAGGCTTGTAGCAATTAAATCAAATTAATAAAATATCCAAAAATACCATTGCAAAAGCTAAGGTTGCAATCAAGGACTACTGAACCGGAACAGGATGCCGTGCTGGTCGACTGGCGATATGGTTCCATACTAGTCCGTGCAGGGCCGAACCGATAGGGCAAAGAAAGGGAGAGGGAGAGGAAAGAGAGGAAGAGAGAGGGAGGGGGGAGAAGGAGAGGAGGCCGTCGGAGGCCATCTAAGCTCTTGCCCAGATTGGTAAGGACGAAGGGAGGAAACGATCGAAGGAGAGAGAGGGAGAATCCTCCTTATCTGGTGTTCGGAGGCTGTTGGAGGTCTCTGGACAAACGGTGCTACCACCGCGACATCTCCTATGGCCGGTGAGTGAGTGGCAATGGAGGGCAAGGCCGAAGGAGCCGAGGAGGGCCTTCGCTGCGGAATATAGGTTCACCTTTGTTTCATATTTTTTTTGGTTTTATCGTGCGAAGTCGGCAACTACATTGCCGATCTTTCTGCATTTTATTTTATTTTTATAATTTCGGTTGAAGTCGGTAACCACGGAACATGGTCGAACCCTTGTACCACAACGGAGGAGGGCGGAGGCCCTCCTTGGCTTCTCCAGCCTCGGCCACCCTCGCCACTCACGTGCTGGCTGTCAGAGATGTCGCGACGGCGTCGCCGTTTGTTCGGAGACCTTCAATGACCTTCCGACATCTGGTAAGGAGGATCTTCACCTCTCTCTCTCCTTCAGTCCTTCCCTCCCTTCGCCCTTATCGAGCTCGGTAAGAGCTCGGATGGCCGTCAGAGGCCTTCTCTTTCTCTCTCTCCTTCTCCCCCCTCTCTTCCTCTCTTTCTTCTCCCTACCTTTGAGACGGCCGTTGTGCCATTTTTTATGTTGGAACCAGATCGGTTTCCTATTAGTACGGTTCGGCATAGCCTGAATCAATGTCCGTGGATTTGGTATCGAAATCCGTGCTAGCCGACTGGCGGTACGAATCGGTACAGGTGCGTACCATATCAGATCGGACCGGCGAGAACCGACACAAACGAAGGAAGCAAACCGAGAGGAGGAAGAGAGAGAGAGAGTGATAGAGAGAGAGGAGGGAACAATGAAAAGGAGGGAGGGAGATATGTATATGTATGTACATGTATATACATATGGATATGTATGTACATATCCATATGTATACACACACACGCGCACACGCGCGCGCACACACACACATATATATGCACACACAAATATATATATATGTGTGTATATGTATGTATGTATATATATATACACACACACACACATATACATATATGTGTATATATATATACACATATATGTGTATATATATATATATACACGCATATATATATACATACACATATATGTGTATGTATATATATACATACACATATATGTGTATATATATATACACATATACACATATATGTGTATATATATATACACATATACACATATATGTGTATATATATATATATACACACACACACACATATACACACATATATATATATATATTTGTGTGTGTGTGTATATGTGTGTGTGTGTGTGTGTGTGTGTACATACATTTACATACATATATGTATATACATACATACACATACATCTATGTATATACATACATACACATATATATATATGTATATGTATGTATGTATACCTAGATACATACATACGTATGTACGTATATATCTTCTAACATTTTTCTTTTTAAACTTGAAAGATGTTGTGGATTCTTTTGGAAGGACAATCCCATGTTAATTCACAATTTTAACGATTTTTGTTTACTAACATGTCATTGCATAAGAGAGCATGGGATATGTGATCTCTGCTTTGTCTCTTCTTTGCTATTTAACTTTGCCTCTAATAATGACCCTCTTTATTCTAGCATGACTGCTTACTAGGTGACCTGATACCAGCCACAAAAGAAAATCTGTGATCATCTCCCCCCCTTTTTTCTCGAATTTTTTCATTGGTATCAATTGTCAGGTCTGTGTTTGTGCTCTTTGTGGATCAGTAGTCGGTTTATTGCATCTTGGGACTGATCAATCTTGGACCGTATGGTCCAATCTTGCCTCAAACCACCGTCCATTCTATTATTGTATCTAATTTTTATTTTCATGCCATTTGATCAAAGTTGGTATAAAAGGAAAATACTATTTTCATGGTTTTGGTATTATATTACATCCATTTTGTGTCCTTGTATGTTGGAGCATAATCACTGTTATTGCAGACCTATATACAACGAGGACATTGGTACTGAGAGTACTGCCCTAATACCAACCAATATAGACCTGAACTGTACATATCATGCTGGATCAGGCCCTGAACTGTACATATCATGCCGGATCAGGCCCAAGCCAAGGGTGAATAGCTTGGTACTAAATGAAGACCTTAAAACATGAGTTTTCTTTTTCTGCCATTTGAAGGTAGGAGAAGGATGGGACACCCCTGTATATTGAGATTTTAGTCTTGCTATACAGGACCAATGTTAAGAGCCCGTAGAAGTCCGTTATGTTTTGGCCAACCATTGACTACTGGATTTAGAGGGTCCATATACTGTATCATGGTTTGCCGTACTGCCAGGTATACAGCATACTATACCTTATCGATATGATTTCTCATACTGTACTGATACTCGATACGCTATCTCGTGTTATACCGAACCGTATACAGGCACTATAATAGGATAGTACTGGTACAGAGTCTGGTACTAAGATAGCGAATTATGCTCTATATCAACATGGGCACAATTTGAGTTCTCTCAGCATGGTGTTCAGATTAGTTTGACTCTATGAATTCATATAATTTAGTAATTTTTACCTTAGTGTATATGCATTGCAGAAATAGGGGAGGGGCATTTGTGGTTAAAAAGTGGACAAATGGAAACATGAAGGGAATATTCCAAAATTCAAACTCCCTTCTTAGTAGTATAGTTTGTCATTCTGAACCAAATTTTACATAAAGCTACCAGAAAATGAAAATAGATAAGCTTTTGTCCTTCTATATGCTTTTATTTTAATTTTTTTTAAAAATATTTTCATTATTTTGTATGTGGGCCCTTAGCCTGGTTTTACAAAGGTGCTGCTTCCACATACACACCTCTTGGGATCTGCTCACACTCCTTCCATGTTCATGCTTCAAATAAAGTATTGGGGCTTACCTCTAATGCTTCAGTGCATTAGTTTATAGCTGATTGTAATGAGCACTGCACATGCATGTAAACTTGATTGACATTGTGAAGGTGTTTAGGTAATCGAGTAATTCTGTTCATCTTATTATGATATCAGACCAGCAAGCATGACACATACTAGTCCTTTAAATATAACGATATCAACCTCTTTTGATGTACTGATGATATGGTAAGAGTTTTGATTTTATTTTTATTAACTCCAATTATTAACTTCTAAGATATAGCATTCTTGTGGCAGTTTTTCATCTTATTCTTTCCTGCTTGATGAAAACGCCTGCCATAAGAAAGCAGATTCTAGGAATTCAGAAGCTCTTTGACATTTTATTTCATTTTTATGTTTCATTACTAACAAACCTTAGCCATTGATTTGAGGGTGGACTTTTTTCATCCATTTAAGTTATGGATATTAAAGTTCATGTTTATGATCAGCACTGCAAATAATAATTATATCTCTATAAATTTCACCTCTATTTCATCCTTGTGTGCTCTATATTAAACAGATTTCATATCATGCTTGCTCATTATAATCTGCATCAGCCTGTTCTTACTTGTGATTTCTCAATGTATGCTGCCAGGAAATTTTTGATTTAACTGCATATGTGTCATGTTCGAACCCAATAAACTCAACAATCTCAACTTATACATCTGTGAAACTTCTGATATTTATATATGGGATAACCCCATTATTCCATTTTGTAATGGATGCTGAAGCAAGAATAGCCTTTTCTTCTTATTTCCCTTTTGTTTTTACCCCCTTAATAATTTGTTTATATTGGAAAAGCAGGACGTTATTTTGAATAATCTGGAGTTTCTTTTTTTCTTTTTTTCCTGCAGAAATCAAAGAAATGCTTTCTATTGTGCTGCGGGATTTAAGATTTAGCTCGGCAGTGGTACATCAGGTCCGCAGGAGGAATATATTTATGAGCCACTAGTCTAAACTTTGTTATCCATGCAAGCATTTATGACAAATTATTTGATATGAAACCCTTTTATGTATTTATAATTGATTTGAAATGTGCGAAAAGGGACCATTCTAACTAATCCATTTACCAATAATTTATATAACACTAAATAGCAAGGTTTTAAATACTGCGGGATGGGGCCATCTCGATTTTTCTGTGGAATGGAATGCCTGCATATCAGCAAGGCCGTCCTGCCCATCCCAGTTATTTCCTGACTCATCTTGTCCTGACACTTGGGAGTTGGGATGCTGCCCTGTTTTGACACTTGGGGTAGTGGGATGCCCCCGCCATCTCACCGGTATTTAAAACCTTGCCATATAGGTTCCAGAATCATTCTAAAATAAGTTGTTAGTTTTACAAAGTTGCAACTTGAAATGGGTCCTAATTTATTGTAATAAATATTTTGACCTAAATTAACCAATATGATGCTTGCAAGTTAATTTAACCTAAAATAAATTTTGGTGAAGAATTTAAAATTCAAATATCTTTTCCAATGTTACATGTCCTAAGTTTTGAATCAGAAGTAGAATATTGACAACTTAACAACACATGAATTTTAGGCTAAATATCTACTCGACTAGCTGTAATGTAGGAGTTTAATTTTGTCTGCCTGATAGTTGATGAAAAGGTTTGGCATCTTGGTACCTTACCCCAAACTGGTACCATCTAGGTATGGTGTCGGCATGCCCAGTATGGTGGTTGATTTGGCATACCAAGACTTGGCATGCCTCCTGTACCGAAACTTGGTTCAGTACTATATGGTACCGGTATGCTAGTGTGGGATGTTATGCGTGGTCCGACGAACCTTGGTTGATGATATCAGAAAATAATCCTACCCATTCTTTCTTTTTTTGATTGACTTCTAGGAAATGATAGAACAATAATGCCAGACATGGAAATACATTGACTGGGCTTAGGAAAGATGTAAAAAGTAACAGAGCAAGCGATACAGTGTGATGGCAAGCATTATTCTATTTGGTTAAGGCATGATATATTAGGGTTTGAGAATATTTTATTATCGGCTGTCAACCTGGCATCTAACTTGCCTACTGGTGCTGAATTCCTGAGTAAGACACCTTTAGATGATAGAGAATTTTGCCATAGAATTGCTTCAAATTTGTATTGATATTCAGCAAGGTTTTAAATGTTGGCACTGGTTCTGTACCAGTGTGCGACTGACATGGCTATATGGATTGTTGGTACATTACAGCAGCCTGGTTCTTAGCATCAGTAAGGGGGTTGTACCTTTACCGATTCCCTACCGGTCCAATATGGTACAGACTACAGACCAATACAGTCTGTGTTGTATGGTTCAGACTGCCAAACAAACAAAATCTATACTATTCAAGGAAGCGCAGGCCTAATTTGTGAAGCTATAATTGACACATACTCCAATGCAATGAATTGCTGGTACTGTGCACTTCATTTTTGTGTGAAAAGAAAATATAATATTTCCATATAATGCATTGTTCAAATCAAGATTTTAAATCCCGTAGGACAAGGATGTCTCAATTTCTCAACATAATAGGATGCCCTGCTGTCCCGTCCTATCGCGTCCCGACAGCAGTTGCGGTTATGCATCCTAGTGGATATCTTTCTCCCCTCTCCTTTCTTTCTTTCATTTTTTTCATTTTTTCTTTCTTCATTCCTTTCTTTCTTCTTCTACCTTCCTTTCTTTCCTTTCCTTTTTCTTTCTTTTTTCTTCTTCATTCCTTTCTTGTTTTTATTTTTCTTCTTCTTTCCTTTCATTTTTCCCTTTTCTTCATCTTTCCTTCCTTTCCTTCCTCTTTCTTCTCCTCTCCCTATGTGGATGGGGTTCAAAGTCTCGAGCCCGTCTCGGTCCTGTTTTCTCAAAGGAATGGGACGAGACGGCGGGACGCCCCCCCTTCTACCGGGACGTAAAACCTTGGTTCAAATGACACCGCAAAAGCTCCTCTGCATTTCATTCATCCAGCTCTAATTCTATTGCATATGTATTCATCTATGCCTCCATTTTTTTATAAAAGAGATCCTAGATAAGTAAATCAATCACTCAATAATATCTCTTATCCATCAGTCTTATTGGTGTTTCATCTGCATTTCTACTTTTGCTGAATTTCATCTGATATACTTCATTTTTGTGTTTTTTGCTGATCTTTGTAACTGTGTTCTTTAATTCTTACCCTGTAATAAGAGTTCCATTTTTTTTTCTTTATTGTTATGCAAGCAAACAATGTAGGTTTTGAGCGATACTAATTCTACATTCTACTTCCTATAATATATCATTTGTGTTTCTTTTGTTATGTTTCAGGAAGGACTTGCTGCAGCCTTTGGGAATGGACTATCCACAGCATGCGTTGTAAACATGGGTGCTCAAGTGACATCTGTAATTTGTATTGAGGCAAGGAAACTGTATTTTTATCTATAGTTCTAACTAATGTGCAAGATATTGCTGCCTTGATTCTTCATTACTATTTCAGTAGTGATAGATAGATTTCTGTTGTTTGCATGTAATTTTGGAATAACTGTTTGAACACTAACTTTTATTGATAGATTGAAATTTCCACTTGATCAATTTTTTCATCAAATGTTGTTGCTGTGTTCAGGATGGAGTAGCTTTACCTTCTACATGTGTGACATTGCCTTATGGTGGGGAGGTATGTCATGACTGTTGTACTTGTATGTTATATGTACAAATTACCTATTTTGTATTACTTTTACTCTCTCTTATGAGAGGTGTGTGAATAACTTACTACACTTTTTTTCTTAGCTTGGTCCTACTATAAGAATTATTTGTAAGAAAGTTTTCTAGGTTATTTCTTAAAGCATTGCAACTATTATGTGATATGCCATTCTTTTGGATGCTCATCTTTGCTTGATTGAATATCTGTATGTCAAAAATCAGCTAAAGTTTAGCTAAACCTCAATAACAAGAGGGAGCATAACAAAGTTAAAAATAGTATAGGGTGTGTAATCTTTTACCAACATAAAAAGGGAAAGTGAAATAAGGTGCTGCAACAAAATGTTTTGGGTATGTCCATGGAAAAACATGGCCAAGGAGTTGAGCGTGTTAGATGAGAAAAGGAGATTTTGGATGTAGCTATGTTCCATTACTGGTTTTGACAGATTCATAGGAGTATCAAAACAATGTTGAGGATATTCACATGGTATATGATTGCCAATATAACTAGGTCTGTTCTTTGAAAGAAACCTTAGGTTGCAGTCAAGATTCACCGAACAGGTACCAGAGGGGGGTAGTGGCCAGATCACCGATTTGGCATTGTACGGGTCCATACTGTGCTGTTTTGGGGCGTAACAACATAGGTAGAGCTAGATACGAAGGGGAGAGGGAGAAGGAAAGAGAAAGAGAGAGAGAGAGAGAGGGATTGAAAGCCCTCATTGAATCTGGGGATCCCTTGTTTCATTTCAAGTGAATTAAAGTTGGCAAACCGTTTGTTGATTTCAATCCGACATCGGCAAAATTAGGGATCCTATATTCCAAAAAGAAATTGGGGATTCCCTACTTTGATGAGGGCTTTCAAGCCCTCTCTCTATCTCACCCTCCCTCCTCCCTCTCCCTTTGTAGGCATAGTAAGGCTTATGTTTCATGCCAATGGAATAAACTGTGCCGGTAACCAACCTGTCTAGTTCGGTATGCCTCAAATTGGCCGATTCGGTGTCATTCAATAGACCTTGGTTGTAGTGAGAAGGAACCCTAGAGCTAATGGGTGACAACCAAGTAAATTGAAGATCTGATGATTTTGATGAAAAGAATTGCTATTAGGTGAAAATGGTGATAGGTTATTCAAGGTTTTAAATCCCGTGGGATGGAGGTGTCCTAGTATCTCTATGGAACTAGATGCCTCATTGTCCCGTCCCGACAGCAGTCACGGTTATGCATCCTGATAAATATCCTTTGTCTCTCTCCCCTTCTTTTTCTTTTCTTGTCTTTTTTTTGTTTCAAATGGTGAGATTATAAGAAAGCATAGAAGAGTGTTAGTGTTGGGGAAGGATGCAGCCAAATGCAGGTATTACAAAAAAATGAATGGCAAAGGTTGAGCCTCAAGGTCAGTAGACACATCAAAGCAAGATTGATTTAAGTGATGACTCCAAACATGAATACTAAGTGTAATGTTGATGTAATATTCTGAAATAGAATAAACCAAATATTTGGCTGAGATGTGGGACAAAGGCAATATCAAGATGGTTTAGTGATCCATAAAATGAAATCAGTTGTGTAGGCAAGTACTGGAAGATAGATCAATATTTGAAAATAAATCGCCCATACTGAAACCTATAGACTGAAAATGTTATGGGTCTCAGTTAAGCTATTCTGATTTTATTGCTGAAATGAGAAGTATGCGAGATGATGAGATACATCTAGGTGAATCTTGGAGTAGAAAAGAAGATTCACTTGTGAAAGGAGATAAATATTAGACTATTATGTGTTTGAGAAGCAAAATAAAAAAAAATGACTTACATAAAGGTAAGTGTTTCATCATGAGTTAGTGAATTTTAACTTTTAAGAAGTCCAAGCTACCTACTTTGGGCGAAAGTTGAGGATGGGTAATCCAAACAATCAGCTTGCTATTAGAACTCAAAGAGGGACCTTTTTGACTAGAGAAAGAATATTCCAAAATCCAAATAGGGCAAGTATGACATTCTTGAAAGTTGGAACTTCTAAAATGGAAAAGAAGGCTCAAACTCTGAGAGTGGTGATGAGCAAACATTAGATGTCAAAAGTATGAATAGATGTTATATTCTTCTAGAAGGTCGACAAGGATGACCAACTTAAAATTTTGCAAAGATTTCCAAGATTTCATGCATAGAAACAAAATCTCATACTTTCCCATTTGGTGCATGGCTGTGCCTAGGGTGGGGTTCGGAACTTTCTATTCAAAGGGGGCAACATTGTCCAAGGTTTTACGTCTTAGCGAAATGGGGGGCATCCCGACCTTCCCATCTCACTCCTATGAGAAAACGGGATCAGGACAGGATCGGGATTTCGATATCCATCCGTGCGGGGAGAGAAGAAGAAAGAGAAAAGAAAGAAAGAAAGATGAAGAAAGGAAAAAAGTAAAAGGAAAGAAGAAAAATGAAGAAGAAAAAGAAAGCAAAGAAGGAAGAAAGGAAAGAGAAAGAATAAGAAAGAAAAAAAGAAAGGAAGGGATAAGAAAATGAAACAAAAAGAAAAGAAAAGAAAGGAAGATAGAAGAACAAGAAAGAAAAGAAGGAAGAAAATAAAAAAAAAAAGGAAAGAAATGAAAGAAGGGGAGAGAAAAGAAGGATATCTATCGGGATGCATCATCAGGACAACTGTCGGGATAGGATGGGACAGCGGGGCATCCGGTTTCATGGAGATACCGAGACACCTCCATTCCACGAGATTTAAAACCTTGCCATTGTCAAAATTCATAATTCATATTAATATATATATAACATGCAAATTATTATGATATATATTTTTAAGCAAATTATGTTAATGATATATATTTTTAAAATTTAAAAATATGTTGGTATTATTAGTAATCATAATTTTATACTCTAAACACATGCACATAAAGAGCAATTAGGAACATAAGAGACGGAGTGCTCGTTTGGGAGTGGTTGCACCAATTTTCATGCCATCTTAATGACCTTTTTTTGTTAAATAGGTAGTGAGAGTTGGTGGGTTTTGTCAGTGGATGGAGAACTAGAGCAAAACTGGTAGTGACAGAGGTCGGGCCCAAGGGGTTCATGAGGAGGGGGCCGGACTTGGGCGGGGGTGGTCCAGTGTGCTCCTCGACAGACACTGTGGACCTCCTATAATCTTGGATGTTGAGGTGGAGGTAGGGTTAAGAGAAGAGAGAGGAAGAGGGAAAGGGAGGAAGGAGGGAGGTCAAGGCTTGAAACCCAACCCTAACCCTAGTGGAGCAGAGAGAGAGAGAGAGAGAGGATGGGAGCCCGAGGGAAACCCTAACCTTAACTCTAGCAGAACGAGTGAGCAAGTGATAGAGAGAGAGAGAGAGAGAGAGAGAGAGTTGCTTCCTAGTGATGGGGCTTTTTATCGAGCCATGTGGTGGGTGCTTAATTGAACCGGGCTTCTTTCAAATTGAGGTGGGGGGTTTCATCGAATTGTGAAGGTTTTGGCCTATTTACTGAGTTGATGGGGTGAACCATCCCAGTTCCCCGTCGGTTCGGTTCAATACGCCTTGAACCAGGTGATTTGGGGTGGTATGGACTACCATGCTTATAGTATTTTAAGGCATTCTTAATGCCATGATGGTTAGGCCAAGAAATAGTATATGCCATATAAGACCTATAGAATGCGTAGGTACTTTGATCATGATACTGTAAATTATCTTCATTAGAAGTCTAGAACCAAATGGCAATACTAGAGCCACAAAAATCATTAAGAATCTGAAATGATGAATTCATTTGATTGAACATTGATTTTACAATATACAATAAGAAGTGTAAAGAACAATGTAAATTAGGACTTGGTAATCTGGTTAATCCCTGATGAGTCAAGGGTTCAGTTATGTTCCAGATGTCGACAAGGTCAGGCGGTGGCTCTCATTTTTGAAAAGTGGTTTCTCTCAAATGATGAATTTTTGGTGCTTGATAATCTACATGTTGTCTCCATGTACAGTGTTTCTGATTTTATTTTAGTGAGGGCAGTGAACAGATAGGAGAAGTTTCACCACCGTTCTTAAAACAGATGGTGTAAGTGCATAAACTTCATTTGCTTGATGTATGTTGTATGTAACATGAATCAGATTTCAAATGTTTTTCCTTGAAGGAATTTATGATAACTCTTCACGACATGAGGAGTCTTTTGTTGATAATGTTGGAAACAAAATTCTTTGCTTAAGAAAGTTTGGATTTTGGAATCATATGCTAGCACATTCTTAAGGTTTATGTCTTGGTGAGTGTGTATAAATTCCATTAAAGAAATTCATTTGTGGCTACAAGTTAAACTTGAAAGAACAACAATTGAGCACTTCCTTCCAGTTATAAAGTTAAAAACTTTCCTTAGTTAATACTTAAATATCTGATTCGAAGTTCCTTTTTCCATCTCATTCAGTGAATGGTAAAACTTAGTTATTCATTTATTCGTTTATTGTAGGATATCTCAAGATGCCTCCTGTGGGTTCAACGTCACCATCAGACATGGCCACCGATTCATACTAATCCTTTGGTGAAGCCTATTGACATGTTAATGCTTAACAAAATAAAAGAGTCATACTGTCAGATTAGAGTGAGTTTTGTATCTCAGCTTAAGATTTCTTGTAATGTCAATTTTATAAGAATATACTTCCTTTTTTTTAATTGCCCCTCTTTGTTTCTTTGGTGAAAGTTGCTGCATGGCACTAAATTTTGTCATCCTTTGGAGGCTATTTTTCAAGAAAATTTGTTATAATTAGAATTTTACATTTTGTAAGTTTAAGTCACTAGGATTTTCTATCTTCTTTTCATTTGCTTATGGCTTTATATCAAATTATATCTAATATCATGCAAATTATATATCATGTGCCAAGCTCTTGCTTAAATTTGCATGTCATTTGTATTTTTATTCATTTCGTCAATGGTTAATGGCTAATTTAGTCTCCTCCTGCGTCCAAGCAGGAGAGAGGCTTTAATTTTACCAGTGTCAAAACTGAATATGTACACCACCATCAAACATGATTTACAACATCTGAAATGCCTGGAGGCCAAGAATTACAAGTTTGGAGTTTTTTATACTTATGCATCAAATTATCCCAGAATAGATGATTTAGAAGCATGACATGATATTTTCATTTGATTTATGGATCACAGGTATTAACTTTAGTTGAAATTTGGTTTATATGCATTTTATGATGTTTAGATCAAGACCAGTTATTTGGATTTTCAATTTTTGTTAGCTGCAATAATTATAGCACAAGCACTATTGCTGCCATCCATTTTATGTCTCATGCACAGAGTTATAGATCTCAAAAACATATAATTTTCTGTTTCTAGGTATTTTTTATTTGCACATCATGATTAATTGTGTGGATCCTCAAGTTGATACACCCAATTTTGTCCCGGAGGCTTGTCTAAAATATTCTAAATAATTGGCATCCCAATTTTGTCAATATGTGTCACTAATTAGCAGGAATGCTTTGCTTCACGAAGTTGATTGGATAAGAAAAAGATGAAGGGCAAAGCAATTTCACAGGAAAATGGTGAACGAAGATATTGGGTATGGCTATATGATTTGTTACTACAAAAAAGTGGGGAAAACAGAATGAAGGTGGACCACGTAGTGAACCAGGAAGATGAACACCTCCAGTACCATATGAATTGTGAAGCTCCAAAGTAACCATCACAGACAAGGTTAAAAAAAAAAAAAGGGAAGAGATAAATATTGTATGCATAAACCTGTTGCCTCTTAATCAAGCATAGTTGGATGGATGGCATTAACTATGCATGTGTGGTTCCATAACTAGTGACTGCTCCTGTGTAGTCAGACTCATTAATTTGTTTGATCATAGATTCTGTAAAATCAATAAATCTATGTATTCTGTTCTCTCTCCAGTATAGTAGCTTGCAGATGAAGCATAATGGTTGCTTAAATCATCATGCAAAATGCCTTATTTTTGTGCTAGCTTAAGTTAAAGTCTTCTTTTTGGTATTTCAGGTTGCTCTCCCCTGCTAAACATGTCTGTCATTAACTTGTGCGTAGTAGAATATTGGTCTTTCTGTTTCTTTATATTAGTTATAGTGTTGCTACATTTGCTTCATAAGTTCGCTTTCATCTTTTTTTTTTTTTTTTTAAATAAATGCTATTAGAATCTGTAGCTGTTTATGTGTCCAAAGAGTCTATAGCTGGAAAGTTTTAGGATTTTTTCTTTATTTTTTTTTTAAAATTCAACCTTCTTGTCTGTTTTTTATATGTTGTAAAGGAGGGAGAATTTGATGCTGTGGCTGCTGTTCATTCATATGAGGAAGACAGACCTGTTGGCTCACACAAGACTAGGTTATCAGCTCTCAACGTAAGATTCCTTGATTTGAAAACTATAGTGCATATGTTAATATGTTATCCGGATTCTTATAGATGCTTTTCTCTAAAAGCTTATTCTATTTGGTGGCTTTCTGATTTTGGATAGCAAGGATGTGGATTCTTCCATATTACTGAAAAATCTAGAGCTAGACTTTTAAATATCCATAGTTTCTAAAATAATATAGCAATACAGTGTAAATTTATAAATTTTAGTTCTGCAAGTTATGTCTTTACATGTGTTGGTAAAAATCATGTAGTGTATTCTCCTACTAGATCTTGTCTTGTTTGTATTTGGAACAGCATGAGATCAAAATTATTTTCAACATGATTCTACTTTGAAACACAGATTTGTTGTTTTCCCTCTTATAAGGAGACAGGCTAAGGTTTGATAAACCTTTAATCAATTACTTGATTGATTGAAGGTTTAGTAAATATACAGAAAAATGAATTGATTTGTTAAGAACTACATATATGATCCATCAAACCTAAATATCCATGACTGCTTTGCTTTTAGCTGCTATACAACTGGAGTAAATTCATGTGATTTCTATTGTCAATTTAAATTTAATAATCATTTCTGTTATTACTTGGAAGATGGTAGCTTGATTCTCCTTCGACACATGAAGTGCAAGTCCTGTAGCAAGTAGTCAAAGTTCTTGCATCTTCAAAGTGGGAGTAACTAACATTAACATCCAATCAATCATTAAATGTATTCTATTAGGTCGAAAATGTTTACCCAACAAACAGCTAGCACTTTACCACAAAGATAGGTTGGCTATCAATCATTTTATCACAAAAAAATATGATGTCAAGAAGGTATGGAATTTGGGCCAAAACCATCTTGATTAAAAATTCCTTAATTTCCAGCTGTTTTGGTGTCTCAACCAAGATTCTCCAATTTGGGCACTTTTTCAGAAATATAAAGCTAATAGCCTTATTTTGGGGTTTTTATGGATATTTTGGGTTATGTTTGCTTATGGGTGATAGATTATTATGAATGATCGCTGGGAGATTAAACTCACATTTTGTGAATTTTAACACTTGGTAAATGGTAGCTTGAAATGTGAATGCACACATTGCTTACATTTTCTTGTAGTATTACAAAATGCCTCATATTCAGAAATTACAATATATGGAAAATTATGAATTTTTGATATTTTGAGTGCATATATTTGTTTGGTAACCTTCACCAAATAACATAATATAACTTCAACATTGTGTTTAGTCTATTTTTCTCACTGTTTTTGACTTCTTTAATTTTTAGTTTTGATTTTATATTTAAAAAAGGTTTCTGACCACCAAAACCATATATAGTACAAGCAATGATTCCAAATAGTATATTACAGTCTTTGATGATATCTACTAATTTGTTTTTTAAAAGCTGCTCGTTGAGAATTTTTCTATTTTTTAATAATTAATTTTTTTATTTTTAACTGAGACTTCAAACCTCAACTTGAAACTTGCTCAAACTGAAACTCTTTTTGCTAGCTAAATCCAAATTCAAACTGACTAGTGGCTCACACATGTGATGCATGTGACAGGATGTATGAATGGTTATCATCTTTCCGTTTGTTATAGAAAGACTTATGGAACTAAGATGGCGGTAATTTTTCTGGTTGGAGATAAAGATAAAATGGAAGTGGACTAATGACTCTTGGACTTCTGCTTATTTGTTTTGTGAGTCTTAAGAAACAAGGATTTATTGAGACTTATTTATTTCGTCTGTCTTTCGCTTCATTGTATTACCATTCTGGCATAATTAACTGTAACCTTTCAATTAAAAAAGTCCAGCTATATCAGGGTATTCGGCTTACAAAAGAAAGGCTGGTCACAAAACTTCTCTCATTATAATAGCAGAGATGTTGGGGAGCTTTGTTTTTGCTTCTTGTGACAGTGCCAATACCAGTATAATCAGTCTTTTAGTATTCATCTATTTGCTGCCTGATTTGTCAAGGTTGCACATTGCATGGCCAAAACAGCCATGCTTTCATGGACAAATGAGCGGTTGGAGACTCCCCGTGTTTCCCTTTTTCAACCTTCTTTCATCTTGCAATTCTTTCCCTCCATTGGCCTCCCTCTTTTCTACTCTTTTCCCTTTTGTCTTCCTCTTGCTTTCTGGTCTCTTCTATCTCTTATCCACACCTGTGTTGTTGATCACTCCTCCAATCTTCCTCTTAAGTCTAAAATGCCCAGTGTACAAAGTTGGGCAGCATGGTTGGCCCCTCTGTATGACCATGTTCTCTGGTTCAACTTATTTTTTGATTCCTTTTTCCTTGGATGCCACCCACCAACTTTCCCCTTTTGATTGTTTCTTCTTCCTCTTAGAATTAGACTTTGATCCTTTCATGGTTCCATGATTGAGATGATGTAAATCCTTCACGCCATGATACCTTTAATTTGAATCCACTGGTCTGTCCTTTCTTGATTCATAAATAAATGATCTCTTTCAATCTTGAACTTGTATTTTTGGTGTGGATGTCTTAGGCTGTTTTAAGGATGTGCTGTGCTTTTCGGAATAAGATTAAATGCCAACCTTTGCCATGAATTTGTTAAATTTTTTAACATTATCAACTATTCTGTACATTTACTAATGTATTTGGCTGCTTATGATATTATTATTGCTGCTGCTGCTGCTGTTGTTACTATTATTATTATTATTTTGATGGAAGGCTGATAATGATGTGTTGATACATGGGTCATGTAGTTTTGTTGCACTTTACACCACAAGTTCTCTATGAATTTGTAATTTGTACTGGAAACCACACACCACACCATCTCTCTCCACCTCTTTGCACCTTTCCCTCCTCCCAAGCTCTCTGTCCATATCCTGGCCTGCATACCAATCCATCCGGCCTTGCTCATATCAATCGATGACTATCCTCTACTAACTTATTCCCTTTGCTAGTCCTTTCATTCCCTTCTTTGTCTTGGCCCTTTGTTTAATACCATGCTCTCACCAACCTTAAATTGCTTGCATTTTTCTGCCTTCACTATCCACTCTAGCATGCTCTCCTCATCCAAACTTTGCCCATGACTTACTTCCTTGCCCTTACTTTTCTTCCAGCCCCTACTCTTGGCCACCCTACCCATTTGGCCATCTCTTATATCCAGCTACCCCTCCACTGCATACCTGTCATGTTCATGCTCCATTATACCAGTGTATTCTGTTAGCCCCTACCTTATTTCTTCCTCGCTTTGCCTTGTACTTAAGCGGTACCGGAAACATCATAGTATGTGCTTTGATATAAAATAACCATGATATATATATTCTTTTTCCAGATAACGTACTAACCCATTATATTCTTCCAAAACTATGCGTAGATCTTTAGTGATTCACATGCAATCCATTGTTATCCTCAAGGTTTGTTGAACTGCCTGGTTCAGGTGTGCCCAAACATACCAGCAGCCAATTGGGACAATTCTGGCATTAAAAACGAAACACCGGTGAGGATGAGGAAGGGAGAATGAGAGAGAGGAAAAGAGAGAGGGAGGGGCGAGGAAAGGAGAGAGAAAGGCAGGGGAGGCCGTCGGAGGGCTGCCAAGATCATTGGAGGGCTGTCAAAGCCGTCAGAGGGTCACCAAGGCCTTTGAAGCTCCACCCTCCTCCAAAAAGAGAGAGAGAGAGAGAGAGGGTGGCCGGTGATGGCCGCCGGAGGGCCATGAAGGCCCCTGGATGGTTGGATTTTCCTCTATGGCCTCCATTGGATCCCTTATTTTGATTCAATGGAGATTGGAGAGGAAAATCTAGCCATTCGAGGGCCTTTGCGGCCCTCCAACGGACACTACAAGCCTCCCCACCCTCTCCAACTCCTTCCCTTTCTCTCCCTCCTCCCCCTTCTCTCTCTATCTCTCACTCTCTCCTCTCTCAGTTCTTCCTCTTACCCTCTCCTTTAGTCATTTGAGGGCCTCTACAGCCCTCCGGCAACTATTGCTGGCCTCTTCGCTGTCTCTCTCTCCCTCTCTCCCCCTCAGCTCTTTTTCTTTCTCCAATTCTCCCTCTCCCCCACTCTTTCTGTTGTGTTGGTTTGGGCCCAACACAAAACAGCATGGGGACGTATAGAACCATGCTGCCGGCCAGTCGGTATGGGTCTTGGTATTGGCATGGTGAATCTTGGTTCTCCTGGTGACAAATTAATTTTTTAGACAATGCTTTCAGAACAAGTTAAAATAAGATGGGGTTGATCATCTTGTTCATTAAAATTTTTATCTGGAGTATCTCCAAATCTCTTGGATGGCCTGATTTATTTTCACTAATAAAATTGCATGACCATTAAAGGCAAAAAATACCACACTACAAATGTCTTAAATGATCTGATTTTCTAACCCTTTAACAATAATAGGAGCTTTTTTCTTTTTAGTTTCAAGAGTTCTTCAATCTTCCAATTCCAAATATACATCTGCATCCTAGCGATTGATTGACTATGACTAACATATCTCTACAGCCTTCAGGTCCTTTGTTCTGCAATTGCCATGCAAATATTAGATTCATATAAGTACAACCAGTAACATGTCGTCCTCCAGTTTTTGATTTACAAGAGCAAAGTACATTGATGTCACCATCAGTCTTTATTTCATTCTGTTGCATCTGTTATTTCTACATTTCTATTTCATATCAGTATGTGCTTTTCAAAGTTTTTTCTTAGTTACTACCTGATATATGTTTGCTGGGTATTGTTGGACATATATTATAAAGGATAATTGCATTTTGGTGGCTTTTATATGTATAGGTATAAAACATTAGGATCTCTTGGTTTCATGTTGACATGTACAAAATCATATTAGAAAATTTTGTACTGTTGTTTGTGCAATCTTCCGTTTTTCCTGTATGGTTGAATTTCTCAAGGAGCTTATTTTTCTCTATAGAATATTATTCTATTTAATTGTCTTGCCTATTGAGAAGCACGTAAACCTCTGAAGTCACTTACGATTTCTTTACAAGTGTGAGGCTATGAGTGGTTATTGATTTATGTTCAAGTTTTGCTCCATCGTTAACTTTATTTCTAATGCTTTCCATTTTTTTCCCTTTCCCATTAATTTATGACCCATGGCTGGTGGAACCGTTCCTAACTACCCGTTTTGGGGCATGATGAACTGTATCAGTTGCTGATCGGGATGGTTCTGGCATTCGAAATGAGACACCGGTGAGGATGGGGGCGAGGGAGAAGGAAAGAGAGGAAAGGAGAGTGAGAGGGGGACAGGGAAAGGCCGGGGAGGCTATCGAAAGCTGCCAAAGCCACTGGAGCTCTGCTGTGCTCTGGAGAGAGGAACAGAGAGAGATGGGGGGAGGGAGGGAAGGAGAGGGAGAGGGCAAGGAGGCCGACGGTGGCTGTCGAAGGGCCGCGGAGGCTCTTGGATGACTGGAGGAGGGGCCTGTTGTTATCAGTTGTGTCATATCTAGTCCTCTCTGCCTTGTATGAAGACATCTAAGAAAATATTGCAGTCATTTTCATTTTATTGGAAAGTATTATGGACAACAGAACGTATTCAACACCTTTCCCTGTTTACTAGCTTATTGGTTGTCTTAGGTCTACCATCAGCATGGCAAGCGATGATGCAACTTTAAAGTGCAAATTACAAAATGCAGATATATTATTAGTTTCTTATCCGTTTATTGTTATATTGTTGTTGCAGCCTTTGCAAATATCGGTTCTGAGAACTAGGTATCAGTTGTGTAAAGCTAAAACAAAGAAACCTTAAACTCATCAGCCAAAAGATAATGGTCTTATGATGAAAGTTCTATCTTCTAAATAATTTTTTTTTGTAAGAGAAGGATCAGGAAGGTTTCTTTCTGTAAAAGCCTGGATGTGATTGATGCTGATTTAAGGGGAATTTAGCAAGCCTATATGTGCAAGATCTACAAAAATTCCTTATCTAGCATTCACAAAGCAAGACTAGTTCATTTATTGTTGTCAGCAACTATATGAGCTAGCAGATGATATCATTGGTTACAATATTTGGTTCTAGATATCTATCTATATCCATATCTATATCTGCACACACAGACACACACATGTAATAGACAGAGCCATTTCATGTCCATTTATAAAAATTGTGGTGAAATTATTGACTGTTGATATATTCATTGCTAGTGAAATGACCATTTTGTGACATTCATAATAAGTTCATTTTCAGGTTCCTCCTATGGGTCTTTTCTATCCAACCCTTTTTGTTCCAGAGGAGTACCCACCACCTCCCCGCTCATGGTGAGAAACACGATTGGTCATCCTATTAGTCTTTGGCATTTTGGATACTAAATATAGTAATTTGCAAATTTTGTATTTTATATATGTTGCATTAATGCCAGGTTCCATGACTATGAGGATATGCTGGAAGATTCTTTGGAGTTCCCTAGAAGGCCTGACATGTCAGATGGCCTTTATCTGGGTGTTAATGGTGGACTAAACATGTGGGACAGTTATCCAGTATTTCCTACTAGACTCAAGAAAGATGAAAAACTTGGTCTTGCGGAGGCAATTACCAGTAGTATTCTTTCGACAGGTTGTATTCTGCCATGTCAAGTTCTTTACTAGTTTTGGCCTATAGTTACTAACTTACTATAGTTAATATTTAATACCGAGTTCTCGTACTTGACAGGGCGCTTAGACCTTCAAAGGAAGTTGTTTTGTAGCATACAGCTGGTGAGGTTTATTTATTTATTTATTGATAAACGGTGTCGATTTTATGATTTTGCACTTATATTTTATGATGTTTCAATGTTCCAGATAGGTGGAGTAGCTATGACTTCTGGTCTTGTTGCGGCAGTGGAAGAGAGGTTTTACTTTTTCCCTTTTGATGGAAATAAACTGTGACATGCTTCATATTTCTGGTCAGCATTCAAGAATGTCCATTGTCAAGAACAGGGATTTTTCAAAGAAACAGATGCCCCAGACTCTACATGAGGCTTACTCATTATTTAAATTATGCCACCAAGATTTACCATATTGAATTCTGCTACATTCATTATCTTATGGTTCTGCTTTACAAAAAGCATGCAGAAAGTCCAGAGACATGTGTCCAAGATATAATTTTATATAAATTCTGTTAGCTAGATCACTCGTTATAATCAAGGCATAGGCCAAAGTATTATAGTTTTATGCCTGAAGGCCCTGAACAATGTCATTCAGTCCTTTGACGAAGATTTTTATTAATCCATCCCACTGCGCACATTTCAGATTATTGATTCCTAAAGAAATTTCTTCTATATAGTACCGTAACGACCATAAACAACGTATGGGTGGTGCAATGTATAGAAATTTATCTATGTTAATCACATAATTGATAATACTGGACTTGGATGATATTTTTTTCTTAAGAAATCTACAGGTAAGCATGTCATGTCCCCTTTGGAATTGTGTCGATTGCTGAAAGCACAAATGAACCCTTACAGTAACTGATTGAAAAAGAAATGCCCGTGGCACAGTGCCAGTGTTTTATGATACAAGCAGGACTTAGACAGTTGATTATGTTTCAAAATAATTGTGGATACATGGTACCTCAGGACTACTATCTGGCTAGCAAGTGACTGTGCATGTAACAATGAGTAAATCTGGGGAAGATTAAAGAGTAAACAATATGGGTTATAAATTAATAGAACATTTTTTGAGATGATTCAGTTATGTTTAATGCTTTCTTCGAGGGCAATTGTAATGAAAGATGCTGCTTTGGATATACTTTAACAATAGAAAATAATCACTCAAGTTGCAATTACTGATTGAGTTTTGTTGTTTATATATTCATGTTTTCTATGATCTTCGATTGTTAAGCATCAGATAAAGTAACTTAGTACTACATTGCCACTGACTTCATTGATGTTTATTTCCTTGATATTATGTCCCAATGATGAGTTTGGTAGCTGAATATGAGACTAATCTAGATATTTATGAGTTATGGTGACATGAAGATTCCTCACTAGTCCTCCAATATATGTTGGCTATATTCTTATTGAACTTTTATTACAATATGCAAATTCCATATTTACAAATGAACTATCTAATCAATGTGTAATGTGCTGGATTGATGCAAAATGAAGATGAAAATTTGATTGGCTCTGTAGTGTGAGCTCTATTTTATAGAGGATCCGTAACTAGGCTACTTCAGTACGGGTGCTCATTCCAAACTCATTGGCAACTAAGCATAAGGGTTGTACTCGTGGTGGGACTTAACCGAACACCTTATTGTTAAGATTAGATATTTAGTTTTTTTGTCGATGCTTTTAGGGATCCCATTTAACCCAATTTCCTATGCTTTGCACACTTTGAATTGCAGACAACTTAGACACCACCATGTCCATTTCCTCCGTATATATTTTATCCACAGATGACCATGCTTGTCATGCAAATTGTTTGTTTTAGTGTCCATTACATTTAATTGGGTCTCTCAAGCATGTCGGCTTTTTTCTTTTCTCTGAATATTGAAGAAATAATTCAATGTAATCACTTCATTTTCTTGTATCTCATTTCAGGGTTTTGCATGCTATTCCTTCAAATGAAGCCATTGATACTGTAGAGGTTAGTCTATCTGTAAGCTATGTCTGCTGAGAACATATCCATATCCACAAAGCTTTTCCATCTCTCTGAGTGTAGCTTTAGTTTCTGCTTCCACTTTGCTACATGTAATTGTAATTTGGAAATCTAATTTTCCTTTTCTGTAATTTGAAATACAGTTGTAAGAAAATACTCATTATTATACATAACTAATCAGCTCAAATAAAAATTTGCTGCAGGGCAATGTTGGAAGCAGAGTTAACTTAAATCTTGCTTAAAGTATAGAAATATTTTGAGCATGATATTCCGTACCGGTTGGTACACCCTGTACCATACCGTACCAGTGGGGAACCGGTTCGGTTCAGGTCAATTTTTCGGAAAATGGTCTGAACCAGATCGAACTAGTGAGTTCGGTACGGTATCGGCCCAAACCGTTTGATATTGTACCAGTTCGGCTTGGTTTTCTTTCTTTCTTTTTTTTCTTTTGCTGTTGGATGGCCGGTACGGGTTCCGATACCGAGTCTGCGAACCTTGATTTTGAGAGTCTACTGTATTGCTTTAGTATATTTGAAACATGTATACTTTGAAATTTGGAGTAGCTGCTATTATTATGTGCTATATATGCAAATCTTCTATTTTTTGGAAGGTTGGCTTATGGTTATTACTCAAGATGGATTAATGGTTGTTTTCTATTGGTAATGTTACTTCTATTGTGGGTGGATCTATTAAATGCGTTGCATGCATTGCTAATTGTGATATGAATAGGCTAAGATTAAACCTGTTAATATTTATAACCATAAAGTTGTTACGTCATACAATATTAAATGCCGTCATAAGATGGCTATCTTTCATGTTATCACTTCACTGATTGTTCAAATTTGACTATTGTTTCCGAATCGAGGCTTCAATTTTAAATGGCTCTTGATAATTCGATAGTCATTATATGCTCTTTATTTTACAGGAGTCTCTACCCTCTTCTTTCTGTAATAAAAACCCATGAACTAATTTTTTATAGGAACATTATCTCATATTTTAAGATGTGACATTCATAGTACTTAGAATTTCAAATAGTTTATCAGCATGAATACTGTTCTGCTAACTGATCACATGCTTCATATGTTCCTTTTCCAATGCATTATCCTAATTCCATTTATTTCATCATTTTCCTTCTGTTACATTGTTCTGCAAACACTAACTATTGATCATTCTGCAATTATGTATTTTACTAATTCGTGGTCTAACATCACAATGATTTCATTTGTCTTTTGGGACTATTATTCCATGCCCATTGTTTTATTGCCATTTAATTAGGCTGGCAATTTTTTTGTTTAAAATGTAGTCCCTGGTTTGATTTTGTATGCATGTGATGTTACCCACTTAAGCCTGTTCTGCACACAATTGGGCAACACCCAATTTTCTTTTTCACAAATGGGACAGGGACAAAAAACTAAATAGTCATTGAAACAAGGGAGCGAATGCTATCCTTTTTTTCTTTGGCCTGTGATGGTTAAATGGCCAGCAAACTTGTGCCAGAAGTTGCCTTTAGCTTTTTCTCTCTTATTCTTGAAATTCTCATGATTATTAAATAGGTTATTTTTATAGCTGCAAGTATTAATCTGGATGAGAGTTTGATTGTTATTATATTAACATATATCAAGTAATACTTATCACATACCATATCTGCAAATGACTCTGGTTGTGTGTGTGAATATTTATTTCCTTTTTTCAACAGCTTCTATATCACTGAGATATTTCTTTATATACAATAGATGAAAGTAATAGAGTTTTTGGGATTATTCATTTTCTGTTTTTTCACCATTCATTCGGAGCTAAAATTTTGTCGAAATGGCATTTCCAAATTCATCCTCATTCCTCACAATTTTCATATTACAAGTATAAGCACACACACACACACAACTTCCATATTTACAAATATGAATACCAACTCCACTAGAGCAAAGATGCTACACTGTATGCTAAGTAGGTTAGCTACTTTATTCTTCTTCACATGACCTTTTAGTGTGATTACAATGATTGACTGAAGTTAGAACTTCTCACATGTCGTATCAAGATCAACCTGTCTGTTTCTTCTGAACTGAGTCCTAGCAGCCCACCTTCCTGATATGAAATATATCCATCCTTCCACACCCCACCACTCCCCGATATCAAATCCACCCAACTTCTTCCTTTAGTTACTTTTGTTGCACAAGGATAGACTGAACCTCTTCCTTTCTAGACATGTTCTTATTAACTTTTAATATTTACTATCACAAAATGAATGAAATTATGTAGCTACACAGTTTTATATGCATTCATGTTTGTCTTGTGTACGTATGCACCAATATACAAGTGTAAATTTACAAACGTACATTTAATAATAAAAATAAAATATTTATTATTGCCCTAATAAAAAGAGAGAGAAAAAAAAATAAAAGATTATTGATAAACAGGGAAAAGGTCAGAATAATAATTAACATCTTTTTTCTTATAATAAAAGTTAACTGAAAAATTATGCAGTGGTTAAAAAAGCATGCTTGTGGGTCTTAATAGTAAAATTAAGTGACATCTGCTGGGAGTGAAGGTGAAATTGTAGAATAAAATTTGTCAAATATTACTATGCAACCAAAATTTAGCACCTAAGTGAAGAAAAGTACTTATCAACTCAGAGTTCTTTAAACCTCCAAGTTCACATCTTTTCAACAACACCTGAATGATGTTTGTACCATGCCATTCCTTTCATGCCTGGTCACATGCAGAGGTTATAACCAAAAAAATAGCAAAGGAAAAAGAAAGACGTTATGCTGATCAGCAAGCTTGAGAGTAGTGGTGCATACCACCCCTTATCAGGCATATTGTACCAGTATCGGACCACTACTCCATACAGAGGTTGTACTGAGTTTTGATACGCCAAACTGGCCCTTGTAGTGGGTGTATCAACATTATACCAATATGGAACTGGTACAGGGTCTGATATTGAGATTGCAAACCTTGTTAGTATGAACCAGTTTTCGTTATACCTCTGTAAGTACCAGTTGTATTTTAGGTATGCCTGACCAGCATTATATATGATGATATTGTACGGCTCCTAAATGTTGCACGTCATTCTTACCTCATGTGGTTCCCACATCATGAGGGTGTAATCTGTATTTGGGATGGACCTTGTTCTAGTGACCAATTCAAGGTTATTTAATATGACAATTTTAGTGCCAATGCTGGTGAGCATGCTGATCACCAGTCGATATGGTACATTTTGTGCCATGCCATGCCAGAACACATGCCACACTATGTCAGATAATAATATGAGGGGTACTAAATGCATAACACTAAAGTACGCATGTATCAAAAAGAAACTTAGTCTAACAAATTAATTATGGTGCCAGATAGACATAGTAGGTTATTGGAGAAAGAAGAGGTTGCAGGAGCTGGGGCAGGTTGCTCCAATAAAATCAATACCTTTGTGCACCGTTTGAGGCTTTAAGCCATCAATGATTAAGCTTACTTTAGTGAAATTGTATAGACTTGATTCTCAATTATTTCGTCATACTTATCATATTGATAGAAGAAACAAGAAAAAGACAAATAGGTCACTATTGGGAGTTGTTTGGTGTTGGAATTGCTTATGTTCTTACCATTACCAAAAGAAGAGTTTTAAGGAACTATAGATGCACATGATATCTGAGATCGAAAACTGAGTGGTAACTAGATGTGTCAATTTGCAACAAGGTTGCTTTTATCATCCCTGAATTTCTTGCCACTACTTATGTCCAATGTTTTATTCTGAGATGCATGTTGCATTGTATGTAATAAGTATGATTTCTTAGATTTGACATTTTTGAAGGGAAATATAGTTATTTTTTTATGTAATCTAAACAGGTATTGCAATCTAGAAGTGACCCATTGTTTGTGTCATGGAAAGGGGGAGCGGTAAGTTACATCCATCCTTCTTGGTGACTTTCCCATAGTATTGTTAATTCCTTGATCAATTACTATGCTTGTAAATTTTGAGTTTAAAATGAACTTTTTTTTCCCCATCAACAGAAATATCCAGAATAATGTCACATCGTCATTAGCACATATCTCATATATTCTTAGTTGTGAATGTTTATTTTCCTTATCTCAAGAGGAAGGCATGTGAGACATTTTAGCATATTGCTTGTAATCCAACTAGATCACCAAAGAACTTCAACTTTTTGTGAATTCTAATGTGCCAATATTTTTGGATACCTGAAAGCAAAAGGGCATGGCCCTGTACATCTTGGCACTAGAAAAATTTGTGTGACCTGCTTATATCGTTCAGACATTTCAACAGGTTGTAAGATTTAGTATTCTTTAAAAGACACTAGGGCAACAGTGTTGCTTTATCTCTCAAAATTTCCATGTGCCAACAAATGATTGTAACAAAGCGTCACGGCTTTTCTTCTATTCTAGTAGTATAAAATAATGCGATCTGTGTTTAGTTTATTTTGAGACTTTCACTTGAACCAACATATTTGTCCTCTTGTTTATGAGCAAGTTGGATGATAATGACATTTTTATTTTTGTAAAATCTAAATTCAGGGACCCTTAATTTGGGTGCTGGAAATGTTTTGGAAGCTGAATCCACTTTTGCATACAAACTCTGATGAGCTTTCTAATGCTTATGCCACTAGCTATTACCACCTCAAGGTTGAAACCAGTTTAGCTTAACTGGCAAAAAGCTTACTCTGTTTGCACATCTCTTATGAATTAATCTTTTTAGATGATTTATGAGGTATATTAATACTTGATGGTTATGCTTCTTAGGCACCCTAGCCAATTATAGTAGGATCCTTGTTGTTTCAACAAAGATGACTCATGTACCATAAGAGCACTAGATCAAGCTTGTGCTATTTTTTGGCATTTTTTTTGAATGATAAAATGTTAAAGTTTGGATTTTTTTTTTTTTTTTGAAAGTTCTATTAAATGATATCAAGTACCAAAATAACTTCATTTGGCCCCTTGTGCCATTTTGTCTCAAGATCAGCCCCTCTGCTGTGACCAAGGTGGGCCAACTTGTCATGGCAACCACTGTTATTGACATCTTGGACCAACGTATCCTAGGGGACTGGCCCAAGGTGGGCCACACCCCATAATGGGAGGACCAATAAGCCCATCTTGGGAACAGAATTGTGTATATAAATGGGTCGAATTGTCTACCAAGGAGTACAATGTCTATCCACGTATCAAAAGTGGGGGTCTGTAGCGTGATTTTAAATTCCCAAAGCCCATGCTAAAGGGGATCACCTTGACTTTGGATGAATTAGATGGTCGACTTTCCTGTCACAGGTACTGCTAATATTACCTATATGACCCCATTAAAGGCTAATGCATGGAATTGTGAAGTGGGACAATGATATCTTTGAATGTGCCCTGTTGTTGTTCAAGACATGGAGCTCAATTAAGGCTAGCATGAATGGTTAAGCATGACAACATTCCATGAGTTTTGCATACTTAGATCTAAATATAATACCATTCAAAGTTTTCAAAGTGGTATAAATAGGCAGTGACTTATGTTGTACCCTCTTATAGTCTTGTATGTTAACTGAACTAGGTAGGTTGTCTGAGCATGTGGTTGTTAATGAACAAACACTTGATCAAAGTGTTATTCTTCCTCTCATATTTATCATGAAAGTACTAAACCTTTATAATTGGATTCACATCTTTATATTCTAGTCATTTCAAGAATAATAAGAAACACAAAAACACATTGCCACTTAACTTTGATAATCGTCACCATAAACTACTAGGGATAATAACATTTTGAACATAACATATATCCTTATTCTACTGAATGAATGAGACAAGTGGCAAAGTCCTCTATTTTATGAAAGTTTCAAGAATTGTATATAGTAACACAACTTCACAACCACATAATAATGTAAGTTACAGTGGTACATAGCTATGCAAATTATTACAAATATGCAATGAGGTGACATTATTAAAAGATTTAATAGATCCGATATTTGAAAATTAGTAGGAAAAGTGTATATGCTTGATTTGGTGATTTTTAAGATCATTTTGACATTCTTTGTTCAAGAAAAATTGATTTTAACATGAAGAGGTTAGAAATATTATTTGATTAGAAAGGAAGAACATGACATGAGAGAAATTTTTTGATTCACCAAATCATCTTAATTATGATAGACTTGAAATTATTTGCTATTTTTGAAAAATGACTTAGCTGAGTCATGAGTCAACTTCCCAATTTGATATTATTCTTGCATTTTCTTTTCCATTAATATGATATGAAATGACACACAATATACAGATACATACGAGTTAGCCAACATGCATATGCCTTTGAAGCATAGATTTATGGCCCAACTTGTTGTCCTTTCTGTAATATAAACTATGCCAAGTTTAACACCACAATTTTGTCGCCATGAAGAACCATTTCTTTGTCAATCGTAATATAAAGAAATTAAAACTTTTCCATTAAAACCACTTTGTGTTTTGGTTCAGCTGGCAAAATGAGTATCAGATGTGGATTGATTTTGCTAAGCTATCAGGCTTATATAAGTTGATAGGCAGGAGAATTCTGTGAGTGTTATATTAAGATAGACTTTGTGATTACTAAAATTTTAAGCAAGAGAAAGCTTGTTAAAAGTATAGGGTTCTTTAGGGTGTTTAAGTATTGATTTCAGATGTCCAGAAGGTTATTGGAAGGAGATAAAGTGACGAGAAAACAGGGAGACTTTAGTATGAGGGGTTTGTTGATCAATATGAGGAAAAGAAGAAGATAATCCTTGGTTGTGTTGATTCTCAAAGAGGATCTAGAGTTTTTCAAAACTCTTTAGGGATTTTTCTGTGTAAACCTGTGATTGTATGGCTATAGATAACTTATCAAATAATCATAATAGAAACAGGAAATTATTTAGAGTAACATTTTGTCACAACTCACAGTCACGAGGATACATAATATATGTTTCCAATCGCTTTGAATGAAATAGCAATTCCACTGACCTACTTGTGAAACAAAACATTGATATTTGTTTATTTACTTTTTTGGTGTTTACTCCAGATAATTATCTAAATTTGAAATTTATTTGCTGTGCATTATTTCTCCACCTGTAGATGATTCGGATCAGGGTTTGGTTGCAAATGCAATGCACATACAACTAGCTTATGCATGCTGAACTAATCCGAGAAGTGTTTTTCCATATCTTTGTCATGTGGCTTATCTTGTTTATGTTGATCTTGTATTTGTTCTTCCTGAATACAGCTGAATATATCTGTTGTGGAAATGTTTGCCCTTCAGGAACTAATGAACCTATCTTGCACTGTTAGATTCTTGCCATCCTTGATTTTGCCCGTGACGCTTGGATTCACAGAGAGGACTGGATACGAAATGGAATTCACGTAGGAAGTGGGAGAAAATACAAGGATTCCTATTTTCTGCAGGCGCAAGCAATGTGTTATATTAATTCTTAACAGGTAATATGCTTTCTTTTCCAAATGATTCTCTTCTGATTATTCTTTTTAATTGGTACCAGCTTTTTGCATTCCAATGAAATGCATGTTTTGAGTCACAGGAAATTTAATCTGATCACTCTTTTCTGTCTTCTATATAAGAGATCATTTCCAAAGTTTGATTTCTTATTGGGTTATGTACTGATATAACATTACTTTTAACTCATGGCAATGAGTTTATGGAACTAAACCCTTTTGTATGAGAGATAGAAGATTGTTAAATGCTTGACAAGTCATAAAGGTGCCCTATTTAGATTTGCATGTTTGGTAAGTGTCATGGCCCGGCCCATGTAAAGAATTCCAGCCCACAAAGCCCAAACAAAAAAAAAAAAAAAGAGAAAAACAGAGGAGAAGAACTTCCGAAGGGAGTCTTCTTCCTCCTCTCGCCGGTTCCCAATCGGAGTCGGAAAAAAGCTCCCTCCGGCTCTATTTAAGGAGGAGATCCCTCCTCTCTCCCTTCCACCAAAGATCTGAGATCCAGTCAGCGGCAATCGCCGGAAAACCATCGCGGAGACCCGTCCCTGTGCCCATCCAATTGCTCGCCGGAAAAGCCTCGCCGGCGTCGGAAGTAAGCCTCCTCCCTTTCCTCTCTTCTCCCCCTTCCTTCCCGTGTCAGTATGCATGTTCACCGGCGACCAGAGTCGTCGGATTTTCATGAAAAAGGGGTTCGGTTTTCTTTTGATTTTTTTGGGTGCCGGTGGTCGTCGCCGGCCACCGGTTTGGGCTCATTCGGGCGGCGAGTCACCCCCCTCCTACCGACGGCCGCCCCACGCCGGCTGTGCTGCCGGTCGGAACTCCAAGGAGGGGACTTGCCGGTCCCCTATTTCGGCCAGGGAAGAGCTCGAAGAAGAAAGAAGAAGGAAAAGAAAAGAAAAGAAAAGAAAAAGAAGGAAAAGAAAAGAAAAAGAAAAAGAAAAGAAAAAGGAAAAAGAAAAAAAAGAAAAAGAAAAAGAAGAAGAAAAAATAATACAATAATAATATAATAATAATAAATAGGATTTTCTCCTCTCTCTTCCGTGAAGAAAAAGAAAAAAAAAGAAAGAAAAGAAGAAAGAAAAATAAAATAAATTAATAAATAATGATATAAATAATAAAATATAAGAAAGAGAGTTTCTCTCTCTTCCCTCTCTTTCTTCAGCCTGAATTAGTATTTTCTCTCTCTAGAATTGAATTTTCTATCTCTATTTTCTCTCTAGAATCCTCTCTCTAGATTATTTCTCTCTCCAAAGATTTCTAGAATTTTGAGAAGAATGATGATGAATTTAAATGATCCTCGTGATAGATTTTTGATCTGTAATCGTCGGACGGTACACCGACACCCACTTTGATCAGATTAGGTATTTTTAAGATTCTATTTTTCATAATTTTATTGAATTATCCACATGATAATCTTAGCATGATTTGATCTGATCGATCTAATTTGTTGAATCATATCGTCTGAGGAGTCCAAGATGAATTTTCTCTCTAAAATTTTTTTTCTCTAAAGTCATTTCTCTCTCTTGATCGATTTATCAATGAGAAAATTCTTTTAATATTTTTGATCTGATGAAGAATCTTGATCCATGACTGTTGGGTAGTGTATTGGCACCAACCTTAATCAGACCATGAATTTTTAGATTTGATCATCCATTATCCCGATCTAGTCATGACTTGATTTGATCACGTTGATTTCACCAATCGAGATATTGGACCAATCGTACTGTTGGATTGTGTCACCTGATCAATTCGAATTGTACCTCATGAATTCTCTCTCTAATTTTCTCTCTCCACTTGATTTTATGAAATCGATGAAGAAATCTCGATCCTATCACTTCGAATCCGATTTGATCTGATAGTCAAACTTTGGATCGTTTAGGTCTTAATTAGATTTTGATTAGATGAAATTAGATGATCGGACCCAATCTAAATCGTTGAAATATGGTATTCGTATTCTTTCTAATTATTGAAATTGATTCTGTATAAGATTATGGATGTTTGATCATGGGATATCGCAATATGATCTACGAACAGAATTTTTGGAAGAAAATTTATAGAATTATGTGGATTTATTGGAATGCATTCGAGATAAGTAATGTTTCACTTTTTCTAGATTTATCGGTAAATTATAATGTATTTTTCTGACATGATTTGTGAAACGATGCATGAATTGGATGAATGGTATTTTATTATGAAAATATCTTATTTGAAATGTTATGATGAAGCATGCTTGAACATATTGATTCTATGATGCATTATATTGATTTATTTCGATACTACATGATTATATTTTTATTATCGAAATTAGAATATGAAATATGATTTATGAAGAATTTTGATATAAGAACAATATGAATTGACAACCTGACTATGTAAAGGATCCCGTCAAAAGGGGCATATACATTGGCAATTGATTTGTCCTGAGGATTCATATCGCCAGAGAGACCAGCGACAAATCGCCAGAGAGACTAGCGGTTTCGAAGGACTTGCTGCCAGATGATTTGCAGCTCACCGCAAGAAGATATGCGGTGTTATGACCCTGCCACAGGAAAAATGTGGTCATAACTCATGGTTGACGAAAAGAATTTAAGAACGAAAGAAATTGAAATCTGGAAAGAAACTTGAATTTTCGAAAAAAAATGAATTTGGTATGAATTATGTTGCATAATTGAAATTGATTTCGAATTGATGAACTCTATATGCTTATTTTTTATAAATGATTATTTACTTAAATGCCTGATGAAATCTGTTGAAAAGTGATCATTGCTTACTGGGCTGTCTAGCTCATTACCTCCTATTTTACTGTTTTTACAGATGTTGAGGAATTAAGATGATGCAAGATATGAATGGAAGAGTGATCAGAAGCAGAATTTCTATACTTTTATTTTCGGTTGAAAGTCTTATTGAATTTGATGTAAGGACTATGAATCATTGTTGAATTTATTGAGATATTAAAGAAAAAATTAGGTCGTTATCTTTTGGATTTAAATTATTGACTAATTATTCCGCTGTTGTTTTAGGATAGTATGATAAGATGCCTTGCATGCTTATGGGAAGAGTTTTCTATGAGTATGCGGCGGTTGCCATGATCCTTGATTCACAATCTCGGATCGGGGGCGTGATAATTAAAGTGGTATCAGAGCATAAGTGGATAAATTATGAAACATAGAATCAGATATAGAATGGGTGTAAGTGGATAGACACTAAGGACATTATGGTGTAGATCTTTGATGATTGTAGTGAGAGAAATCTTTATGAACTTTTGATTAAATATTGAAATTATGTATGAAAGGATCACAAGAGATTATGACATATAGAATTTGAAATATGATAGATGATCTATTGATCATTATATGATTAGTTAGATTTTGATTGAAAGTAATTACAAAAGGATTGACATAAAATTTTATTGTGCATTGTGGTTATTAATTTGATCATTGGTTATTCAAGTGAATCGTAAGTTCAAATTCGATGTGAGAATAATACTATGATATTACTTTTAATTGAGAAGTTGACTATTATTGACAAGATAAATATTTGATGATAAAATATTGTTCCAGGATGGACTAAGAAAAATCTTTTATGATGCCTGATTGGAATATTTATCGAAATTGAATTTGGTATGTGGATTATATATAAAGTGGCATATTAGGATGAATGCATATTTAAGGATATTGCAAAGAAACCTATTTCTTATTGATGAAATCGATTATGAGGTTGTAGAATATTCATCGTACTGGAATCTTTAATCATCATTCTTAGATCTAGATAATATATCTTATTATGTCTCTTGGAGACTACATGATGTGTATGAAATTTTAATTTAAAGATTTCGTATCTAAGTTGATCAAGAGATTTTTTTATATTAATGTTGAGGTTGTTAATGAAAAATTGATTTCTTCAGATTAAGATAAAAGATCTGATTTATATTTATTTCAAACTAAGAGATCCATATGAATTTACAATTTAGAAATTTTGGATTTAGGAATTGATATGGAGTTCCTTTGCTTTTGTTAACGAGGTCCTTAATTGAATCTACTATTAAATGGAGATTTGATGATAGATATTGAAGATCCTGATGATAGAAATTTTAGAAAAAAAAATAATGATTTGAAATTCTTATATATTCAGATTATGTCCAAATTTGGTGGAGCATCGAAGGATTTTTTTCATTGATTTGACTTATAAGGATTTTTGGTTTGAAAATTATCGAATTGAATTGATATGAGAATTAAGATTTGATTCATATTGATTATAGTAAATCTATATGATGGTTTAAATATGATATTGGACTCAAGGGTTAATCAAGATTATTGTACACCAGTAAAGGTATGAATGAGAATCGAAAGTTAATATTTGACTTCAATTGAAATTTTAAATTTTAATTTTTTTTTCTATTGATAAGATAAAGAAATAATTTGATCAAAATTTTTTGGTGAACCTAAGAAATTTTGATTGTTAGATCAGAGTGCGCAGTGGAAGCATGGTAATCTGGATTACTTTGAGTAAGTCAGGAATGTTGACTCTTTGAGTTAAAGAATTATGATAGATGATATTATTTGATACAATAAATTCATTGATATTGAAAAAAATAATTTTTGGATATCCCTAATGTGATTTTCAAAAGTAGCACTTCCGTCTACTATGCTAAAAAAAAGATATTTAGCATCCTAATTCTAGAATGAGTGGACCCTTGATTTTTGATTTTAGATTTAGAATATTTAGAGAAAATTTTTTTCTATCCTAGAATTGAATTTTATAATTCTCTATTTATTAGGAAGAATTTGAGATTGTTTATCGAATAATGATTTTGATCTTAGATTATTATACTCAAATATTTATCTCCAGGGTATAATAAAATTTGAAATTTGGACTCTTTTGATCATTATTATTTCTCTGATTGAATAGAAAAGATTGAGGTTATCTATTGATATTGATGATTATTCTACAAAAGATGGATTGGAGTTGTTTATAATTTAATTTGATAATGAATCGATTAATTAAGAGTTGTTAATGTTTAGATAAAGAAAATTGATATACTTAGAATAGAGACATTAATTTTGATTATAAGAAAAATATAGTTTTGATTTAGATCAATTTTTGAGTTATTGATTTTTATTATGGAATGACTTAATGATAAAATTTGCTTCAAGAATTAGAATATTTAAGAGTTTGAGGGTTTGAGTAAGAAAATTTCGATGACTAGAAATAGTGATATTGATTCAATCAATAATGGTGATATTGATCTTTATAAAATGACTTAATGATGAAGTTGCATCGAGAAATAAAATATCAAAAGTTCGAGAATGAGATTGAAATGATGAATCTTTAACCTTTGAAAGTACGAATAAGAGAAAATATTTTTGAATTTTGATTGATTGGGATGTCATCATATGATTCATATAAGTATGTTTTTCTATCTTATGATGGGTTGAAATTAAGAGTAGTTAATATTTAAAAAAAATAAAAAAATGAATGATGATGATGAATGAAGTTCTTATGCAAGAATAGAGACATTGACCTTCTTCTATTCACAAGAGATAGATTTGATTTTAATTTGAGTCATGAGATATTGAATATTAATTTTTACAAGAAATGAGATCATAATTTCGAAATCTTGAAACATTAAAAATCTTTGAGATGTTGATCTTGATAAATAAAAAAATGAATGGTTCCGTTCTAGATCAATATTTGATGTATTGACTTTTTCTTATAAAATGATTTAAGAATGAATTTTATATCAAGAATTAGAATATTGAAATATTTGTGGATGAGATTCAAGTAAGAAACTATGAAGACTCAAGCAAGAAAAAAAAATTTCGAGGACGAAATTTCTTTTAAAGGGGAAGAATGTTATGGCCCGGCCCATGTAAAGAATTCCAGCCCACAAAGCCCAAACAAAAAAAAAAAAAGAGAAAAACAGAGGAGAAGAACTTCCGAAGGGAGTCTTCTTCCTCCTCTCGCCGGCTCCCAATCGGAGTCGGAAAAGAGCTCCCTCCGGCTCTATTTAAGGAGGAGATCCCTCCTCTCTCCCTTCCATCAAAGATCTGAGATCCAGTCGGCGGCAATCGTCGGAAAACCATCGCGAAGACCCATCCCTGTGCCCATCCAATTGCTCGTCGGAAAAGCCTCACCGACGTCGGAATTAAGCCTCCTCTCCTTCCTCTCTTCTCCCCCTTCCTTCCCGTGTCAGTATGCATGTTCACCGGCGACCAGAGTCGTCGGATTTTCATGAAAAAGGGGTTCGATTTTCTTTGATTTTTTTGGGTGCCGGTGGTCGTCGCCGGCCACTGGTTTGGGCTCATTCGGGTGGTGAGTCGCCCCCCTCCTGCCGACGGCCGCCCCACGCCGGCTGCGCCGCCGGTCGGAACTCCAAGGAAGGGACTTGCCGGTCCCTTGTTTCGGCCAGAGAAGAGCCCGAAGAAGAAGAAGGAAAAGAAAAGAAAAAGAAAAGAAAAAGAAGAAAAATAAAAGAAAAAGAAAAAGAAAAGAAAAAGGAAAAAGAAAAAAAAGAAGAAGAAAAAATAATACAATAATAATATAATAATAATAAATAGGATTTTCTCCTCTCTCTTCCGTGAAGAAAAAGGAAAAAAAAGAAGAAAGAAAAGAAGAAAGAAAAATAAAATAAATTAATAAATAATGATATAAATAATAAAATATGAGAAAGAGAGTTTCTCTTTCTTTCCTCTCTTTCTTCAGCCTGAACTAGTATTTTCTCTCTAGAATTGGACTCTCTCTACTTTCTCTCTCTAGAATCCTCTCTCTAGATTATTTCTCTCCTAAGATTTCTAAAATTTTGAGAAGAATGATGATGAATTTAAATGATCCTCGTGATGGATTTTTGATCTATGATCGTCGGACGGTACACCGACACCCACTTTGATCAGATTAGGTATTTTTAAGATTCTATTTTTCATAATTTTATTGAATTATCTACATGATAATCTTAGCATGATTTGATCTGATCGATCTAATTTGTTGAATCATATCGTCTGAGAAGTCCAAGATGAATTTTCTCTCTCTAAAATTTTCTCTCTAGAATTTTCTCTCTAAAGTCATTTCTCTCTCGATCGATTTCTCTCTTGATCAATTTATCAATGAGAAAATTTTTTTAATATTTCTGATTTGATGAAGAATCTTGATTCATGACTGTTGGGTAGTGTATTGGCACCCACCTTAATCAGACCATGAATTTTTAGATTTGATCATCCATGATCTCGATCTAGTCATGACTTGATTTGATCATGTTGATTTCACCAATTGAGATATTGGACCAATCGTAATGTTGGATTGTGTCATCTGATCAATTCGAATTGTACCTCATGAATTCTCTCTCCTATGATTTTCTCTCTCCACTTGATTTTATGAAATCGATGAAGAAACCTCAGTCCTATCATTTCGAATCCGATTTGATCTGGTAGTCAAACTTTGGATCGTTTAGGTCCTAATTAGATTTTGATTAGATGAAATTAGATGATCGGATCCAATCTAAATCGTTGAAATATAGTATTCGTATTCTTTCTAATTATTGAAATTGATTCTGTATATGATTGTGGATATTTGATCATGGGATATCGCAATATGATCTACGAACAGAATTTTTGAAAAAAAATTTATAGAATTATGTGGATTTATTGGAATGCGTTCGAGGTAAGTAATGTTTCACTTTTTCTAGATTTATCGGCAAATTATAATGTATTTTTCTGACATGATTTGTGAAATGATGCATAAATTGGATGAATGATATTTTGTTATGAAAATATCTTATTTGAAATGTTATGATGAAGCATGATTGAACATATTGATTCCATGATGCATTATATTGATTTATTTCGATACTACATGATTATATATTTTATTATCGAAATTAGAATATGAATTATGATTTATGAAGAATTCTGATATAAGAACAATATGAATTGACAACCTGACTATGTAAAGGACCCCACCAATGGGGGCATATACGTTGGCAATTAATTTATCCTGAGGGTTCATGTCGCCAGAGAGACCAGCGACAAACCGCTAGAGAGACCAGCGGTTCCGAAGGACTTGCTGCCAGATGATTTGTAGCTCACCACAAGAAATGCGGTGTTATGATCCTGCCACAGGAAAAATATGGTCATAGCTCATGGTTGACGACAAGAATTTAAGAACGAGAGAAATTGAAATCTGGAAAGAAACTTGAATTTTCGAAAAAGAAATGAATTTGGCATGAATTATGTTGCATAATTGAAATTGATTTCGAATTGATGAACTCTATATGCTTATTTTCTATAAATGATTATTTATTTAAATACCTGATGAAATCTGTTGAAAAGTGATCATTGCTTACTGGGCTGTCTAGCTCATTACCTCCTATTTTACTGTTTTTACAGATGTTGAGGAATTAAGATGATACAAGATATGAATGGAAGAGTGATCAGAAGCAGAATTTTTATACTTTTATTTTCGGTTGAAAGTCTTATTGAATTTGATGTAAGGACTATGAATCATTGTTGAATTTATTGAGGCATTAAAAAAAAAATTAGGTCGTTATATTTTGGATTTAAATTATTGATTAATTATTCCGCTGTTGTTTTAGGATAGTAGGATAAGATGCCTTGCATGCTTATGGGAAGAGTTTTCTATGAGTATGCGGCGGTTGCCATGACCCTCGATTCACAATCTCGGGTCGGAGGCGTGACAGTAAGTTATGCAGATATCGATACCTCACAAACACAAAAGACAGCACCTTAATAAATCATGTGATTATAAATACCTCGTGTGAGAATAAGTATGGAAAAAAGGAAGAAAAGATTTCTACCTTAATAGCACTGAATTGATTATACTGCATCAACCAAAATGATTACACTCGTGTAACATTCTTTTCCTGCATCTTTCTAGGAAACCTAGCCAAGAACTTATTTGTCTTCAATTCTAAGTAGTTTTTGTGTATGATGCCCACCAACAGTCTAGTGAATGTACGATTTGGTGAACCTGATATATGATATAGAGGTACTCTTCCCAACTTTTTGATCATGGAAATAATTGAGTGGACGGTTGACTATGGAGTATCCAGTCTATCATGGTTGCATACATTTTAGGTGGAGCCAAGTCCCTCATGCAAAGGGCCAAGGTTTTATGTTCCAGTCACAAACAACTCATTTCATTTGAAATGGATTGATTTTGGCTAAGACTGAATTGAAACTGACCCCCATCTTTCAATTGATTTCAACCAGAGTAACCAATTCTGGTGGTTTCAGCAAGCTTCAATGAAATTGACCTAAATTAGCCATAGGTTTTTTAAGTTTCGTTTTGGTGTTATCTATCATTTTTGGATCACTTCTTTATTTCTTTTTAGGTGCATAGCTATAATTTTAGTTTTAGGTTTTTTTTCCCCTCAAGTTCAAAGTGGGGTAGATTGTAAACATGACCTTTGATGGGCTAAGGACTCCAAGAAGGCCTTTATAGCAAAATACGTTGTAAGGACTAAGTGCAGACAACTAAGTAGAAGAGACCACTATTCCCAAATATGACATAATTCCTTATATAAAATAACTATATCATTCTATGCTACATTCATTTAATTAGTATCTAACCTTAAGAATATGAGAGAAAAAAAGATAACCAAATTCAGAATATACATGTGTTCTACTTAAAACTAATGATGGAAAAAATGAATGAATTAGGCACATAAAATCTTTTCATTTGCTAAATATTATGAATTTTTAAGCAATTTAATTTTAAGATGTATACGAAAAATAGGTCATGGTTCAGAAAACTAGTGTAATTCATGAATTTTACTTGTATGAAAATAACAACTGAAGCCTAATGCTATTCAAACTGTACAAATAAGAGCCCATATTTGACAGAAACCCTGAATGTTGTCCAATGACTTTTTGGCTTCTTTTGACTTGCTTCAATCTTTGCTTTTTTTCTTTTGTGTTTTTCCTTATTTTTATGGTCAAATTCTGAAACTTGTAGGGAAACTACTGAAATCACTGAAAGTACTATAACAAAACTCCACAAATCCAAACAAAACCTAAGCTGAAACCAAGTTTTCAAATTCTGTAGGACTATCGTCAAAGATTATTATGTGGACATTCGGAGGTCAAAGTATAGTGTAGGTTGTGAATATTGTATCCTTGAGAAAAATTTAGTATTTAGAGCGAATCTGGGTTTCATCAGTACTCAAGGATCGAGAGGCATTGTTATTGATGGCGATGTGTAGTGGATACCTTTCCTGCAAATAATGTTTACTCTATAGATCTTCTTGACTCCTTATGATTGATGTAGGTTTGTAGGATTCACTTCTGCTCTTTGATGGACAGAACCAAAACACAATCTAACAATTTGATTGTCTGCATTATCCTTCACAAATTGAGTATTTTCATGTCTTTGGACTGGGAACGAAGCATAAAGTTATTTGAAGTTTTGGCATGTGAGCATCATTGTTACCTTGTGGTTGCATAGCTTGAAGAAACTCAGTTGTTTTTGATGTACCAAACAGATATGGTCTTTATTCTTGCTTCATTTTGCTCATGCAGAAGGCTGGTAGCAGTCGATGCATTTAATGTCACGATGCAAATTGCTGTAATGTTTTGAAGTCGTGCTTTCACCAAGAATGAAGCAAATTTGTTCTATTCTACTCGCCAAGCTTTTGTCACTCTTACCATTGAATTTCTGTCATTTTCATAAATATATGTAGCCTCTTTTTACCTTGACTAATTTCCCCATCCAAACGTATGAAAACCGGACGTGAGTAACTACAGGTACTCGTTGAGGCTTCAGTCTACTGATGCTGGTAAAGGAGGGTGCCCATCACCCATCCCAGGCCAGTTGGGCCTGTACCTTCTCGGAGCCCTACTATTCACAAGTTTTTGTTTGGCCATGAGGGCTACCCAAGTAAAAACATATGAAAGAGAATGTGGAGAAAGAAAGGTCTGAGTGCAGGACGTATCAACTGGCAAGTATGAGGTGGGTCTGTTTTCTTCAGCTCGAGCAACCCTCTGTCCACTGTATTCAATGGCGATAATTTATCGTGGCGATATCCTTGCTGTCTGTAGCAGAATGGCATGGCGTTGTTAGATGGTTGTCTAGGGTTTGAATGCCGCTGCAAGGGTGTTGGACTTGCGCCATGCACATGAAAAGTTATGGCCTACGAAAATTATGTTGTCGCAAATGTTGGGGCATGGCAGATCGAAGGGTGGTCCTAGAATAAAGATGATGGTAATTGTTGAGGGTGGTAGAGTTGCACCCTTGGGTGTCTTCATTATTATATACGAAGAAGATAATGATTTATCTTGTCCATCATGAATCACAAATTTGCTGTTAGTATTTGATATCCATAGGTAAATTTTAAATTGGATCGTAGGATTTCAGATTGATAAATTGTTGTTAGTCGAGGGCAACTTTGGTTTCCCGTAAGTTGAGGGGAGGAAACTAGCTAAGCTAAAGGGACTTCAACTGCCGACTAATTGATTTGAACCCAATTCATGTAGTGATGAGCACTCACTTGTCCACGTTAGAATAATCAAATGCCTAAAGTGTTCGCATATGACTTCATGTGCCTATTTAGAAGCGACCAGACATGCCAAGCCTTAGGTCAAGCAAAAAGATGAAAACTTGCATCTGTTTTTGTTTAAGAAAGAATGGGAAAGTCAAGCCAAACTTGGACGGGTCCTGGTCGTTGTTATGAAATGTCTAATGTCCTTGTTAACTCAAGAATTTTAACAGTTGTTGGATATTGTCATGGGAGGAAAAAATGATGGGTTAAAATGCTAGAGAAAAGACTTCATAAAAGGATTCAAGTTGATGAGTTGCCTTGTTCCAACCAGCCAAGCTTCCTGCATGATCCAATCTACATTCGGTCAGGACTGCTGCTACTTTTTCTTTTTCCTTTTTTTTTTAGTTGGAAGAAGATAAAGTGAATCCATCTATTTCGCAGATAATTCCTTGCTTATTGGTGGGACCTCAGTCTGAAACACGAGATGCTTCACATCTTTTGTTGAGACCTATTGTTGGGCAATTGGCTAGCTCATGAATTTGCAGAAGTCTATTATTATTTTTAGCTCTAAGACGAAGGTCTAGGTGAAGCAAGCAATTTGAGATAAGCTGAGGATTCCTAAGTATACTGAGATCTTTATTTATCTTGGAATTCCTATCATGGGGTGGAGACTTCAAAAGGTTGATCATAGGCCTATGGAGCAGTGGGTTCAGGATCGCCTCAACGACTAGCAAGCCAACGTCCTCTCCATGATGGAGAGGACTACTCTTACAATATTTGTCCCATTTTCTATTTTGATTTATCTCCTGGCGAATATTGTTGTACCGTGCTCGTGTCTTAGAAGTCTATAGCGGTAGTTCCAAAACTTTCTCAGGGGTTCCAAACAAGGCGGTCATGGGCTTCATCTGATTCTTTGTGAGGTAGCCCGCTAGTTTATATAGAACAGGAGCTGGGGATCTAATCCTTGCTGGTTAGAAGGAAGGCTATAATTATCAGACATACTATTAGATTCCTCATCCAGCTTCACTGCTTGTAGAGCAGGATGATGGGGACTCGATATGGGGTTTGGAGTCAGAGATTTCAGATCCATATTGATTGCAGTTGCTCCATCTAAAGGGAGATTTGTATCTACGCCCCTATAGTAATTGTCCAGATCAGGTGGTTGATTGGTGATGGGACTTAGTTGATGTAAGCCAAGATGCTTAGATCTCCAGCGTCCTCCTCACATTGGCTGACCTACATTAGCATAGAGATGGATGATGACCTACAGATTCGTGAGTTAATCAATGATGACGATGGAGGTTGGAGGGTTCAGGATGTCATCTATCTCTTTGATGGTCAGCTTGCTAACAAGATTTTTGTTATCGCTATCCCTATCTATCAGAGCCATTATTTGAGGGTGTGGGGTCAGTCATGCTGCCCCAAGGTTCTTGTCAGAAATCTTGTTGCGGTCTGCAGGCTAGTGCCAGAGAGAACGATCGAGACTGCTTGGATTTTAGAGATTGGTTGTCCATCCTAAGGTCAGACTCTTTCTCTGAAAAATTGTTTGGGATCGATTGCTGACTTGGACACTTCTTAAGGACAGAAGAATAGAGCTGCTGGTTGCTTGTTCAATCTGTGAGCTAGAGGATGAGACAGCAAAGCATGCCCTACTTCATTGTTTGAGGGCGTGTTTGATTTAAAGGATGGCAGGTGGCTAATCTTGGAGAGCAACTATGGCTCTTGGCTCTCCTTCTTGGATGCAATCCATCAGAGTATGATAGTGGGTCAGCCAACGAATGGTAGGATGGCGTACATCGCTTATCAAATTTGATTGTCGAGAAATAGCTTGATCTTTGATATCGAGGTGGTGCCTGCGTATCAGATGCTGGAGAGAGCATATTATCTTGCTGAGGAGTACAGTCGATTCGATGTTGCTGACCAATCCCTTATCACTTCAAGTTTTTGAGACTCCCTTATTGCGTTGCAGCAATCTGTAGGATTCTTTTGATTTTTTAGGAGTCCTCTTCGGGGTTTGTTAAGATCAATTTCGATAGCAGTGTTAGGGATGGAAGAGATGCTACAGACCACGTCATCCAAGACCCAGATGTCAGGCTGTTAGCTGTTAGGAGCTTACCCCTTTTTGAGCCATCGATCTTTGGACCAGAGCTCCATGCCACTTGAGAGGGCAATATCTACGTAGATAGGAGCTGCGGATGGAGAGGATCTTCATGGAGGGTGACTCAGCCACAATCATTGGTTGGATCCATGATGAGACAAAGCAACTAGGAGTTCATCCGCTGCTCCAAGATATTTGCGAGTCCCTTTGTTATTCCTCTATGATGGCTATTCGACACATCTTTTGGGAGACGAACAGTGCTATGGATTAGGTTGCTTTCTTTGTTGTCGATCACATTGAAGACTGGACCTAGCGTCAACATGATAAATGTCAGAGGCATTGAGTGATATTTTGCATTCTGACTTCTTGGGCTGCACTCACACTAGAATGGCATGATCACCTGCTTGTACCAAAAAAAAAGAAGAAGAAACATACTTTTAATCTATTCTTCCAATTTTTAGTGTAACTAGTAAAGTGTCTAGATCTGACACATCTACTTTAGAAACATGGACTAGAAAAAAAAGGGGTGGGAGAGAATGGGAGAGGGCAAACTCAAAAAATAGCTACAAAAAAGAAATCATTTCAATCCTACCGTTGGATGTCGACATCATATAACGACATATATTCATGCAGAAATTTCAAAAATTTTAATCTACATAGAGATTGCAGCAGAATAAAAATTTCAGATCTAAATTCTCAACATCGTTCTAGGACAACCATTTAGCATAACTTTTAACCATTACGCCAGGACAACCTCATATCAGAATGATTTAAAAATTCAGATTAAATATTAGATCTAATCTAACAAGCATGCATAGAAATCAAATCTCAAAATAAATCAGGCATCATCATTAATTACAAATTTAAAGATTTAAAAGAGAATCTGAATTTTATACCTTTGCATGGATAGATCTTCATCGTGATTTGATGGTCTGTGGATGTCTTCGAGGTTCCATCATAGCCGCATATATATCCGACCTCTACAGCTATCCACCGAGGCTGATCTGATCAGGAGGACTCGATCTCACCGGGATGCTAGCTTCCTTGCAGAAATCACTCTCTGGATTATCGAATCAGTTTGATTTTTTTATCATCTTCTCAAGAGAATCAAATAGATCTGCAAAAGGACGATGAAATCAGATCACATCTATTTTTTTTTTTTTCACTTTTCTCTTCTCAAGAAAAAATTAAGATCTACAGAAGAAGACAAGAGATCAAATCTCTTTCTTCTTCCTTCTTATCCAACCCTTGGACTAAATTTAGAAAAGGTAGAGGAGAATTTTGTATCATGTCATGGATCAATAGGAAGAAGAAAAAATCAGATTAAATCTAATTTTAATGTCTAACTGTTGAACATATTTGGGAGAGAAAAAAAAGAGATATGTCCAACCTTTGGACAAAGGAGAGAGAGAGGGAGTTATCTTCAACAACCAACTGTTGGTTGTAAGAAAGAAGAGATTAAAGGGAGAAGGGGCGTCCCATGCAAAACCAACACCCACCATCACGCATGCCCTCCTTGATCTTATGCATATCCTCTTGGGGCGTCCCCTAGTTTTTCTCATCTCTAGGAGGAGGTGCCCCCTTATCACCTTATTTAAATCCCAAGGGTGGTTAGGATTTGTTGGAGATAGACTTGGAGTCTATCTCCTTGTTGCCGCCCACCTTTCCTCCCCTAAATTTTCTCCACACCTAAACTCCCATGCCCACTCTTATTTTTAGTGTGAAAATATTATGGGGCATCCCATGTTTCATAGGTGGGGCGTTGGGGCTCATGTGGACTCTCTTTTGGATGTGATCAAAGTTGGTTGGAAACCAAATCAAATTTGGAGTCCAACTTAGTTTGGGTTTCGTCATAAATCAAGTTCAATCCTATTAGAGTAATAAAACCCAATCCAAGTCAAATTAAAATTATATCTAATCAAATTAAATATGATTTAATTTGACTAAGTCCCAATCCAAATTAAACATTGTTAAAGATTAGGTCAAACCTAATCTAGATAGGTTTGGATCTAGTATCCATTAAATCTAATCTCATTAAATTAATAAAATCTAGTTTGAGTCAAACTCCAACTAAATCTAATCAAATTAAATCTGATTTAATTTGATTAGAACTAAATCTTAATATTTAATCAAATCAAATAATATGTAATAATTATAATTTGATCCTCTAATTTACTAACTCTTAACAAGTCCTCAATGTAATTTTATATTTAAGTCCAATCATCAGTCAAATTGATAATTAAGGCCACTTACGATTTATAATTCGAAATCGCTATTCGACAGTCCGATCAGTTAAGACTTCTTTTATGTGTGATCCCATAGATTCTATTCTATCTGATAGTGAAAAATATTTTGATCTCCATCAAAATATCATTGAAACTCTTTTTAATAGATTGGAACAATTCTAACTCACCAATCTAGAATTATTGACCATCAAAATGATTCTCATTGATCCTATAATCCACTAGTGATGCCTAGCAGCATGTAGTGGTAATCCAGCAAAACAGAAGAATGAATCTTTAGGTGTAGTTACCATATGATTCAGTTCTTCTATCGTGAGTCCTGACAAGACGAAGATTATGAAAAACTCGTCAAACCCCATCATTTGTCATATGTAAAATTTATTTAATTTGAGTTCATATATGAAATCTGATGAATTTTTTTTTTATTATTCACACTGTCCTGACCAAGGTCTTCCGAACTCAATCTTATAAATTATATAAAACTACTTTTTAACTACTAAGATTGATAGATTCTATCTAGATGTATATCCTATTTCTACAATAAACCTACTGCAACCAATATATACCTCAAGGCTCTGTATGGCTAGGAGATCGAGTTATGGCGCAGTCAAACTACAGCAATCTTATTATGCACAACCGAGATACTGTAGGTTTAAGAACTAGTCACACCACTACAGCATCGAGAATGTCACTGATGAGTGAGTAGACATCTAAGTGATTTTTCATGTTGGTCATGCTTGGTATCATTGTTCTCTAATAACCACCTGCACTCTTGTTTCAATATCCCTATACTATAGACTCGAGACTCATCTACCCTGAGGGAAGCAATCCATGCACCAATCTTACTAAATCAATCATCATCTCCATGATGATCCTTCGATCGGGAGCAATTTGAGAATTAATCATCAATGGCATATGTCTCAAATTCTTAATTCTTGAAAATATGTATCATCATCTTATTAATTCTCTGGATAATTCATGGACATATACACTATATGAATAAAATTAACTGTCCTAATTAATTTGATCAAGTACAAAATTATGTCTTAGAAAGAATTAATATATCTATCTGATTAACTTCTAAGACATATATCTAACAGATATCCGTGTAGTCATTATATTTATTATGATCAATGTATGGTTCTTTTAACTCTATGATCAATTCTCTAATCAACCAAAATTTGATAAGATGTTGCAATTCAAAACCTTTAAAACTGGATACATAGGTAGATACGTAGGTTGGTATCATTTTTTTAGGTAAAGATATCGGTTGGTTTCATTATTAGCAAAGTGAGTTCAGCATCTCCATTCCTAAATTATTAGCTAAGATCTCAGGATATTTCTAAATTTTCCATCTAGGTGGAATAGGAACAAGATCAGTCACGGCTACCCACCTAGAAGGTGATCTTTGGTTGTTTTGGAAACCTTATTCCACGTTTAGCTATTTGTGATTCATATCACCTAAGGGTGGCAAACGGTTGGGTTGGTCATAAACGGATCAGGTCATAAACGGGTCGGATAAAAAAATGATCAATCTAAATCTGATCTGTTTATTAAATGGGTCAAAAATTTAAATCTGAATCTAACTTGTTTATTAAATAGATAATCCGATCCGACCCATTTAATCTATTTATTAAATAGGTCAAATTAAGTTAAACGGGTTAAACATGTTAAACGGGTCAAGTTAAATAGATCAAAAATAGGTTAAACAGATTTTAAACAGATTAAACGGATCTTAAATGGGTTAAACAGGTTAAACAGGTCGGGTTAAATGGATCAGAAATAGGTTAAACAGATTAAACATGTTAAATGGATTATCTGACTCAACCCAACCTAAATATTAAATGGGTTAAACGGGTTAAATGGGTCAGATATCTAAAATTCATATCCGACCTAATTATTAAAGGGGTTAAATGGCTCGATCCGTTTATGATTCGAACTCGTTTAGCTTAAACCCAAACCTGTTTATGACGGATCGAATACGAATCGGATTGGCGGATCGGATCATATTTTGCCAGCCCTAATATCACCCTAATAAATCAGCCTCCATCTATATCAAACATCTGTTCAATGGTGAATCAGAGCTTTTAGCCTGTCAACGTTTACCAACCTGCAATGCTTCCATCATATCTACCAACCTGAAACGAACCCAACAGCAAAGTTGGCTGTCACCCATGGAAGATTCGACTAATCCAAACTATGCAAAGCCCCTCATGGTTAGCATATAACATCTCCCTAGTCCCCCACCAATGCCAAAGTGGACTGTCCAAATGCCCTACTATCTTAGTAGTGCTACAACCATACAAAAATTTCACAAGAAAATTTTCGGCAATAGGTTTGTGTAACTCTTGAATTAGATTTTCCAATAAAAGCCAATACAATCAGGTGAGGTCTAGCACATGAAAGATCATCGTTGCCTTTCACATGCACCTTATCGCTTGATCACACTTTGACATCTGCAATCATGCAAAATCATGCACAATCATGCATGATTATGCATCTCAAAATAGCCCCCTAGACATGATTAGGCAGCCAAAGGCTATGATAGTTGATACTGAATGTGAACTTACCTAGAGTATGATCGACATTTATCATGCCTCGGTTAGCCACCAATATACTTGCTTGTTGCATGTTGAGCTAAAGTATTTGATCGAGATTCTTGATGGCCGTTACACACTGGGTTATTGCTATATTCAGCTCATATTTGGGATACATCTCAGATCCATTGGGTGACAGCTCACCCCGACTAGATATGGCAGAATAGCATGATTTTCTTAACCGCTTCTTCCTCCTTTATAGAGATGGCTAGCCACTCCTATCTATAAATAGGAGACAATAGGAACCCCCAGATATGCTCTAAAGCCCCTCTCTTCTTTCTTTTCATTGTTCTTTGGTGACTGATTTAAGTATCGAAGGATCTCCATCGAAAATAATTTTGATGAGAGGCTTGACTTGTAAGTTCAGCCATCCACTTTTGATTGGTTCGACGCAGGCGTTCAGCTCCCTTAGAGTTATTGACCTAAATGCTAGATTGAGCTTCAATAGCAACAGGTTGATAGTAGATGAAGGACCCTAGGCTTGATTTTTGGAAGGAGTAGAGAAGTCTGGCCATCATGAGATCTCGAATAATGGGGTCGAATGCTTTGCACCACTCCAACGGGACAGCACCTAGGCTAGCTGAGGTGCAGCTCCAGCCAGTCGAGGTCCCTCTTTAGGTCGAAACACCACTCCCTTATTCCGAGGAGCCTCCACCACCCCAACGTGCTCTTGGAGTGGCCCCCAAATAGTTCCAACTTGCTCGTCCAACAGGTATAGACCTTAACCACAGCCATCTAGGTGATCCAACAGGCGAGTATGGCCCCACGAGAAGTCCCTCAGCAAGCACCTTCATCGCAACAACCTACTCAGTCACTTCTTTGCAATCCAGATCGGATATAGGAAAGTCGACATAGCTGACCAAAGAGTCCAAAGCATGGTTGTCAAAGATATTTCTTGAATCCATAGTTGGGAAAAGATTCCATCCCAAGATGTTCTTCACCTTGACATTTAGAATAATACACTGCCCAAGATGTTAATGTAGATCGGAGGCTCTAAAAGATGAACCAACAAATCGAAGCACGGCCTGATCAAATCTCGACACAAAATGGTGAGGTCGGCTTCAATGCTGATCCCATCCTTTAGCAAGAAAATCATGGACGAGCTGATCCTGAATCGATTCAAAATGTTGTAGCTAGAGGCGTACGATGGGAAAACCAATCCTGGACCATCTGAAAAGTTTCAAAATTCTCATGTAATAATTACTACTAACATTTCAACGGAAACATCAATTTATAGATTAATTCATTTTTTATTTTTTAAAAATTAATATTTTTTTTATCTTTTATAGAAAAGATACCTATCAATGCAAAGAATCCAATTTACAGATTAAAAAAATTTAAATTAAAAATAGATTAGACTCAAAATAGAGCATAAAGCCAAGCCAAGTTAAAGCCCAGGGGGAAGTCGGAAACGAGACAGGAAAAAAAAAACAAACAAAAAAAAGGCCGCGCGGTCCACGCGCGGCGCGCCAAAACCAACCGTGCGGTCTACACGCGGCTCACAGGGGGGCGGACGCGAGGTTTTGTCGCGGCGTATGGGGCTTCAACGCGGATTCAGGCGCGTGAGTCCGCCTGGGTGCGGTCGCGAGCGGATCTGCGGGCGCGGCTTCACGCGGGAGCGCGCGCGATTTAAACGCGCCTGGGTGCGGTTGGGGAGCAGCAATCTGTCCGAACGCGCGAGTGGGCGAGGTTCTCGAGCGAGGCAGTCTTCTCACGCGAGGCTGGGACGCAAACTGCACGCGGCGGTCATGCGGATGCTGATCAGGCGAGCAAATCTTCGCGCACGGGATTAAAAGAGGAAAAAAATTCCTTCTAAAAAATTTTATTTTACTCTAACTGTTTTTTAGTCCCATATGGTTAAAGCAATAAATTATCAAGCCTCCTAATCTTTATAAAAAGCCTTCAAAATTTCAACCTAGAGATATCTCTCTTCACACCATAGCTGTTGTAGAGGCCCGTATGACAAATTCTTTAACCATCTTGTTTTCACTTTCTTCTATCCTTCCAACATATGAGAAGGAGAATCATCCAGGTAGAGATATCCTAGTTTAGTTGTGAAGAGAGAAAGCTCTGCAGAGAAAGACTCTTAGAAGAGATCCTAGTTTAGTTTATTTATTTTTTATTATTTTTTATTTTTAATTCCAAACTTTGTTAATGGCTTAGGAGTTAGGAGTAGATTGTAGTACAAAATTTAAATTCCAGTAATGAAATCTTATTTTAATTTTTTAATCGCTTATGCTAATTAATTTTTACAAGTTTAATTTCAGTACATAGGATAGTTTAATTTTCTTGCTCTTTTTCTTCTCATTAAATTTCTGCATACCTTTAATTTTCTGCAACTTTAAATTTCAGCAAATAGTGTAAGGTTTCTTTCATTTTTTTTAATCAATTTTATAGCTTCTAAACGTATCATGTTTGGTTAAGCAATTTCTCTGAGATTTACGATGAAGCTAGACCATGGTTAGAAGTCGATTTTCTTTGATTTTTTTTTTATATTTTTGATATCTAGAATATTTCTCATTTTCTTATTTCTTGCCAAGAGACTTAATGAATTATAGTTGGATTAAAATTTCTTCATAGTTTATGCTTAATGAATTATAGTTGGGTTCACAACTTCTTCAAACCCTCTTTTCCTCTCTGTTGTGGAAAAGCTTGATGGGTTATAGTTAGGTTAGAGCCCCTTCATAGCCCATACTTGGGTAACACAAGAGAAGAAATAAAGAAAGATCAAAATCCTCAATCTTTTCTTGTTGTAAAATCTTGATAGGTCATAGTTGGGTTAAAGTCCCTTCATGGCCTATGTTTGGATCAATACAAGAAAGAAGAGTTTTTTATCTAGGATAAAGCGAAATACTTGATGGATTATAGTTCAATTAAGTCTCTTCATAGTTCATATTTGTTCATGCTTTGTACTCTGATTAGAAGACCTTAAGGACATTCTATGAGAAACCATGAGAATGGCTATCTAAATCATTGGGCTAGTGGATTCACAAGCCCTAGATCCTTTAGTTGATATATTTTTGCAATTATTTCTTTCACTACTTTATTAGTAGTTAACAATCAAGCTCCATATCTTCTTCAAAGCTCGTCTGCGCAAGAGTTAAACACACTTCAAATACCCAATTCCTTATGAGATCGATTCGTACTCGTCTGAAGTACTACATTGAATACCGTGCACTTGCGGTTAATTTACTATATAGATAGGGTGAGTTGGGATCATATCCTCAGAGATCTAGGGTTGTGTTATGATTGTAAAAGGATGGAAAGAAAAGTAAACAGAAAATAAGCTATTCTAAAAGTTAGATAAAATAAAAAAATAAATATCTTGGAGGTTATGAGTTAATCTTGTACTAATCAGAATTATATTTCTTTAATGATGTTAGATACCTGTAATTAGGCCTTGGCCATAGTTTATCTCCGCTTGAGCACGACCCATACCCTTAGAGTATAGCTCGTCCTTTCGGGCATAAACTATTCTAGGACTTTATCTCACAAGTAAAGAAGAAATAATAAAAATAATAGATCAAAACTAGAAAGCACCTATCTTTTCTTTCTACGTCCCGTATCTGTAGATCACGGTGCGTCTTCGAAAAGTATGAGATATGCAACTCTTCTTTCCTCGACACACCCTGAATTCGTAGATCATGACATATCTCTGGAAGGTAAGGGTTGTCCGAGTCTTAATCTAGTATGTAAGCATAAAATAAAATAAATAAAGAACTTATGACACTTTAATAACCAAAGGCATAATCTTTATTGCTATATATCATAAAAAAAAAATACAAAGAAAGTTTAGAACATGCTTCTGCACAAAGCCACCGATGGGATTCTTTGTTGAGCATTCTTTTCCACCTTGCAAAGGCAGTTCGATATTGGTATTTGAGTCTCCAACTGAGCTCGATCTATTCCTTTGAGCAGCTTAGTCAGTCATTTGTAGCTCACTTTATCAATAGTAGGAGGCAAAGCCATAGATCTAACTTCCTAGTAAACATCAAGCAAAGAGGAAAAGAATTCCTTATGGATTATGTGAGCCATTTCAATGTAGCTACACTTGAAGTATATGATCTTGATCGGTTGGTTTCCATATCTACTCTGAAGGGCGGTTTTCTGACATACTAGTTCCTCTTCTCCCTGAAGAAGAGGTACCTGAAGGATTTCGTCTAGATCTTAGCCTAGGAGGAAAAGTAGGGATGGCAAAATTAACCCGACCCGATGGGTATACACCCTACCCGAACCCGGTCAAACCCGAAAAATAGGGTTTGACTGGGTTTGGGTTCGGGTTTGGGTAAAACCCGAAAACTATAGTACGGGTATGGGTAGGGTATGGGTAGTGCTATTTTCTATCCGAACCCGACCCGAACCTATGGATATGGGTAATATCCGAACCCATATCCGAATATATATACATATATATATATATATATATATATATATATATATATATATATATATATATATATATATATATATATATATACATATATATATACATATACATATATACATATCCGAATATATATATACATATACATATACATATATACATATCCGAATATATATATATATATATACATATACATATATATATATATATATATATATATATATATATATATATACACACACACATATATACACACACACATATACACACACACATATATATGATCTCTCTCTCTTTCTCTCTCTCTCTCTATATATATATATAATTATATATATGTATGTATGTATATGTATGCATGCATATATGTATGCATGTATGTATGTGTGTGTGTTAGAAGTGTGTATGTGCGTATGTATGGATGTATGTATATATAATTGGTAATTCTATTTTTGATTGATAGTATGCATAAAATTATTTTACTTTTTTTTTTGGTATAGAATGGATGGGTATGGGTTGGGTATGGGGCGGGTATGGATTGGGTATGGGAAAATGGGTTACCCACGGGTATCCCCGAACCCGTTGGGTATGGGGATGGGTATCTCTTTTCTTACCCGATTGGGTATCGGGTAGGGTTTGGGTATAGGGTATTAAGTTCGGGTTTGGGGATGGATAGTATACTACCCGACCCAAACCCTACCCATTGCCATCCCTAAGGAAAAGTATACCAATGCCAAGGAAGCTATGGAGTTGCATGAAGATTCGCTTGAGAGGAAGCCCAAGGAAAAGAAAGAAGAAAACAAAGGGAACAAGAGCGGGCCAAGACATGATGACAAATGTGGGAGGAGCTCGTGCCAATACTGAACTCCTCCTTAAACATACCGATCTTGAACTCCTTAGATATGCTGATCTATGACTCCACCTCAGGGTCGATGGTCATGCTCCCCACCAAGCAGTTTTGCTACTTGCACTCTCTTAAATGCCCCAAGGATGTAGATCTTGATAGAGATCAAGGACAATAGACAATTGCCGATGCTAAGGAAGATGCGAGCTCTATCGAACCAATGTGATTTGAACAAATACTATTTATTCCATTGTGACCACAACTATGACACCGACGAATGCATCTAGCTTAAGGATGAGATCGAGGAGCTCATTAGGTAAGGATAGCTCGACAAGTACCTCAGCAATTGATAGGAACAAAATAAAGTCTGACCTGAACCACCCCAGCTCGAAGGGAATTTGGATAGTTGACCCACTGCTAGTCTTTAACACTATAACTGAGGGATAGTTTAATGGCCTGGATGATGCTCATGAACAAATGAGTGAAGCATCATTGGCCAAGAAGCAAAAAATCAAGGACATCATCACCTTCTCTGAGGTAGATTCTTAGGGAATCCAATCCCCATACAATGATGTGGGTCATTGTATCTTCAAATATATACAATTATGATGTATATCATATCTTGATTGATAATGGAAGCTCTATCAATATATTATTTTATGATGCTTTTTGTAGGATGGGTTTCATTTTGGATCGGCTAGCAAAGCTCGACTCTCTATTCATCGGGTTTTTGGGAGATGTAGTTCCTGTCGAGAGGGTTACTACATTACTAGTCATAGCTAGCCGACCACCCTAGTAGTTGATAGTGCAGCTTGATTTCTTGGTCATCAGGGTCCTATCAGCATATAATGCCATCCTCAATCAGGATAAAATTCACTCTAAGTTGTTGTCTCAACCTACCACTTGTTGGCGAGATTCTTGACAAAGCAAAGGATCAGTGAAATCTGAGGAGATCAAGCCCCGGTGTAGTGATACTACATGATAATTCTTTAGCAAGCAAAATTATTCAAGGCTCTCCCTATTGAAAGATTAGATGCAAGAGATGCACTGAATGAGCAATATAGTGAACCGGCCAAAAATCTCATCTCAATATCACTCAAGGAGGAAAAAACCACCAAAGTGGTTCAAATCAGCTCAAAACTAGACAAGATAATCAAACATTGACTCATTTCTTTTTTATAGGAGAATACAGATGCCTTTGCTTGGTCTGCCTCGGACATACCCAGCATTGATCCTGAAGTTATAGTGCACTAACTAAATATGGACCTCAAACATTGGCCAACTAAACAAAAGAAAAGGAGTAGCACCCTAAAGAGCCAAAGGATGATTATTAACAAGGTTCATAAGCTCGTCAAGATGAGGTTCGTCAGGGAGGTCATCTACCTAGGTTGGCTAGCACACATGATCCTCATCAAAGAGGTAAATGAAAAGTGATGTCTGTATTGACTTCATCGATCTCAATAAAGCATATCTAAATGATAGCTATTCTTTTTCTTGAATCAATCAACTAGTAGATACTATGTTAGATCATGAGCTCCTTACCTTTATAAATGCTTTCTCAGGTTGCATCCAAATCTAGATAGTACCTGAAGATGAGGAAAAAATTATTTTTACTACTGACTGTGGTCTTTTCTATTATAGGATTATTCCTTTTGGTTTAAAAAATACAAGAGTGATTTACCAAAGGTTGGCAAACAAAATTTTTAAGGATTAGATTGAGAGGAACATGAAAGTCTATGTAGATGATACATTAGTCAAGAGCCAAAGTAGGAGCAGCCACATTGATGACCCTAGGAAAGCTTTTACCACCCTCCGCAAGTTTTGGATGAGACTGAACCCTACCAAGTATACTTTTAGAGTCATGTTCGAGAAGTTTCTTAGCTTCATGGTCTTGCGACAAGAAATCAAAGCAAACTCCAAGAAGATCCGAGTTGTATGGGAGATGAGCTCATTGAAGTCAATAAAGGAGGTTCAGCATCTCATAGAGAAGATAGCAACTTTGAACTGATTTGTCTCCAAATCAACAGAACAATATCTTTCCTTCTTCAAGATTTTGAAACAAGTAAAGAATTTTCAGTGGACTGACAAATATCAAGTAGCATTCAACGAACTAGAAAGTTACCTCGGCACACCACCACTCCTTAGTAAATTCGAGCCAGATGAAGAGCCCCACTTGTACCTGATAGTTTTCCATATCGAATTAAGCTCGATTTTGGTATGAGAGGAAGGGAGGCTCCATAAATTGATCAACTACATCAATAAAGTCCTTGTGATGCCAAGGTGAGGTATATGAGGCTTGAAAAGGTGATTTATGCTCTTGTTATATCAGTAAGGAAGTTGCTCCCATACTTCCAAGCTCACATAATGGTACTCCTATTAGACCAGCCTATGAAAATAATATTCTACCGACTAGATATCTCGAATTAGATAGCTAAGTGGACAATAAAACTCTTAGAATTTGATATAAAATATCAACCCCAGTCATCTATCAAGGCATAGGTATTTGCCGACTTCATCTTAGAATGTACCATCCTCTAGGTACTGAGCCTAAACTGAGGAAGGAAGAGGCCACAGAACCATGGATGCTTCATATAGATGGATCATCAAGCTTAGAGGGGTCAAGAGCTAGGTTGGTCCTCACCAACCCAAAGGGAGTGGTCGTCGAATATACCTGATGGTTCGAGTTTAAGACCTCAAATAATTAAATTAAGTACAAAGCTCTCATGATTGGCCTCACGATTGCCAAAGAGTTGGGCGTGCAACAACTGAAGGTTTGTAGTGACTTGCAGCTCATTGTCAGTCAAGTACGAGAAGAATACGAAGGTTAGGAATCCAATATGATGAAGTATCTACAGAAGTTCAAATATGTTGCTTTTGCTTTTGCTAGCCTAGACGTTCAGTTAGCCCCCAGGTTAGAAAATGCCAGAGCAAACCTATAATCGAAGCTCGCCACCTTAGGATTGGCTAATCTCCAGAAGAATTCTTTCTTTGAAGTTTTGGAAAAGCCAAACTTCGAGGAGCTAAACACTAGTAATGCAAGTGACGGTAGAGTCAAGTTGGATGGACCTAAGGGCATATCTCTAAGATGGGACACTCCCAATCGATTTTAAAGAAGCTCGAAAGTTGAGGCACTAGACACCTCATTTGTTCTCTATAAAGATAAGCTATATAAAAGATCCTTTTCTTTACCTCTCCTTAAATGTTTGTATCCAATTGAAGTAGATTATGCACTTTGGGAGGTGCATAAAAAGATATGTGAAAATTACTTGCAGCACTGGTCCTTACCCTATAAAGTACTTCAGCATCATTATTGTTGGCCAACCTTACAACAAGATGTGGCTGAGCTCGTGAGGAGGTGTGATCGATGCCAACAAAACATCCACATCCAGTGCCAACCTGCAACTACATTGACATCCATCGGCATGCCTTGGTCCTTCACATAATGGTCATTCCCTCAAGCATTAGGTCAGTGAAAGTTTCTGCTCATTATGGAGAAGCCAAGCCATTGACACGTATTATGGAAGCTAGAATATGAGAATTCATATGAAAGGTCATCATTTCCCAATTTTGCTTGCCTTGGGTCATTATCACAATAATAGCCAATAATTTAATGCTCGATCCAGCAACTGTTGTAGAGAGTTTGGCATCACATATCACCTAACCTTGATTGGCCACCCTTAAATCAATAGGAAAGCTAAGGTGACTAGTCGAACTCTTCTACAAGGCTTGAAGACAAGGCTAGATTAAGCCAAAGGATCATAGGCAGAAGAACTTTATCATGTGCTATGGACATACCGAAGCATTTAATGGATTCTCACTGGAAAGACACCTTTCAACCTCGCCTTTAGAATAAAAGCCATTATCCCACTCGAGGTCAGCATTCTTTCATCTTAGGTAGAGATCTTTAATGAGTAGAACAATTTAGAACACTTTTGAGCTAATTTGGACCTACTCGAAAAAACTAGAGAGCGAGCTCAGGTATTGATGGTGGTGCACCAATGCAGGGTGGCTCGATACTATAATTCTTGGGTTGAAGGGAAGGTGTTTTGAGTGGGTGATCTATTTCTACAGAGAGATGAGGTGTCTCAATCAAGCGAGCAAGAAAAATTAGTCCCAAATTAGGAAGAACCACAACAGATCGACAAAGTCATGCAGCCTGGGACCTACCAACACAAATGCTTGCATGGAAGCTTGTTACCTTAGAATTGAAATTCGCCAAACTAACGAATGTAATACCTATTCTCTATAATTCAATTACTAAAGAAAAAGCCTTTTGTTACATTCAAGTCTTCCAAATCAAAATGACATAGGAATCTATTGTTAGAAAATTCGATAGCATGCAACATTAAAATTTTAAGATGCAATGGAAAGAAAATAGATTAAAACTATTTTAATCATACATGCATGCATGAGATCTCATCTCAAAACATCAAGATCCCATATAGATTTATGATTAAGATAAAATAAAATTAAGAAGATTTGATCTTCACCTTGCATAGGTAGATCTTCACCGTGAATCGATAATCGTGGATGTCTTCACGGGTTCTTTTGAAACCACATATGCATCCGGCTTCTATAGATATCCACACGAGACTGATCTAATCAGAAGATCTCGATTTCATCGGAGTGCTATCTCCCTTGTAGAGATTGCTCCTTAAATGTTGAAATTTTTGATTCTTTTCTCTTCTCAAGAGAACATCAGAAATCAAGAGAAAGGAGGAGATAGGAGATGAGTGTCCAACTCTTGGACGTGGGCTCATGCAAGGATGAAGGCTTAGGAATGTCCAACTCTTAGACATAGCATTGAAGAAGGAAGAGAGGTTTGAGAATGTCCAACTCTTGGACATCCATGTAAGAAAGAAAGAGGCATCAAGATCAATTAGTAGCACCCCACAGTCTTCTCTTTTTATTTTTAGTGCCAACCAACCTCACGCCACACCACTTCACGGCATTCCTCCTTTTATTTCCATGCTAATTTTTGATTTCACATAAGGAGGCATGCCCATATTAAATCCCATGCCTTAGGGTTTCAAGGGATAAGAGTTCTTGGGTGTTGGGACTCTATAGGATAGAGTCCCACCCCATATTAAATCCTTGCACTCACCCTTCTCCATGCAAAACCAAATTCCACGTGAAGTGATGGGCATGGTCCCATACGAGGCACCATCTCTCAAAGGAAGAGTCCTTTGATAACTAAATCACTTTTGCAGATAGAGTCTAATGTGGTTTGGGTTCTTACACTCTAAAAATTCTGACTATTAACGATGGCTATTTACCATCGCTAATAGTCCAGCTATCATCGCTAATAACTCACCGTCGTAATAGTCAATCTGAAAAAATCTTATCGCTAAATATCCTTATTAGTGATGGTAAATACCGTCGTTACTGTTATGACTATTAGGGACAACGTTAGTGATGTAATAACTCTATCGCTAATTATTTTTTTAATTTTTAAATTAAATTTTAAAAAATTTAAAAAATATTAACGATAGTATTTTCATGGCTAATACCATCGTTAATAATTATTAGCGACAAAAAATGCTATCACTAATGTCGTCTCCAATTTTTTTAATTTTTTAAATAAAATAATTTTTTTTAAAAAAATATTAGAGATGGCGGTATCATCGCTAATATTGTCGCTAAAAAGTATTAGTGATGGTATTTTTCATCACTAATACCATCGCTAATAATTAATTTTATTTTTTTAAAAAAATAATAAAAATATTTTTTAAAAATTTATTTTAATTAATTATAATGAATTATAGTTTTTAATACCTGTTATAATTAAAATCCAAAGATAATATAACAACAAAAATTAATTATATTATATTAAAAATATAAATTATATAATTTTTTTTACAATCAGTATCAAAAAAATATAATATATCAAAAAAAAATTAGGTTCGATCCTCATCATCATCCACCTCCTCCTTTCGCTCCTTTCCAGCAGTTGGTGGATGAAAGTCGGATGTCCCAGCATCCTGTAATAAAAAAAATAAGATAATATTAGTAAGTTTCGATATGGAGGCATATCTTTCGATACGGAGATGTATCTTTCGATACATTCTTCTGATTCTAGAACAGATTATTTTTATATATTTTATTCGATGATACGGAGCTATAGACACCTCTGACCCATTAATTAGATGGTTAGATTAAATTTTTAGCTCTTAGATCTCCTTTCTGGACTCAAATCTAAATATATGAAGCTTCTAAATATGAAAACTTAAAATAAATAAAAAAATTTAGTAACATAATTATCTGATGTGATGGTTGAGACGACAAGCCCAGTCGATCGTGCAGCTGTGGATCGCAGAGGAGCCTTACGATCGTATCACAGATGGCATCCAAGAGGCTCTGAGGTCACTGGCTTAAAAGCCTGTGCACAACCTCCTCCATGTGTGCATTGCTCTAGGTCTGGGATGTCAAGGTCTGTGAGGATGTCGAAGGATATCAGTTGATGGAGGGTCGAAGCTGTGGCTGAACCCTATGATTCAGCTCCTACTCACCTCCCCCCCGATGGCACTGAGCCATCCCTTAAGGTCAAGGAGGGTTGAGAAGATGGGTTATCACCGTACCTCTCAGCAACGTACTCTGCATAATGCATCTGCACAGTTCAGAAATGCATTAGTTCTAAAATAAAAATTAGATCCTGTAACAACTTAATTAGTAAATAAAATTTGAAGTTCTTACCACGATCTGTCGTGAGGTAGAATCTAAATAGTCACCAATCCTCCTAGGCTGATGTGTGGCCTTCCACAACTACAACTGGTCTGGTGGATGACCCAACTACCATATCTATAATAAATAAATAATAAAATTATATTAATTAAAGCATGAATATAAGAGTTTTTATAGTTCTAGTGAAGAGTTTTGGTATAGATTTCTTACCAGTCTGTCGGTCATAACATGTATGCCGATCGAGCCGTCCATGTGCTTGATCAGATCCTACTGGATGGTCTGATACTGTCAGATCCTCTGTCACCTATTAGAGTATTCCTCGCTACTCCACTAGACGTAGAGGGCCTACCATATGTCTGCTCACATCTAGTGATCTATGAAGGACCTCTAGTCTGATGATGATTGAGAATTGGTGTGCTGGATGGTGGACTGCCTAAGGCTGCATAGGCCATCTCGAAACCTCCGTATGGCCACCTCTTCGAAGGTTTGACGGTCAGCTTCCTCATTCTAGAAAGTCTCGAATTGATAGTACTCCTGTAAGATAGAAGTAAGTATGTATTAATATGTAATTAAAATAACAACATACAGAAATAAAAAATTAAACTAGTTTTGATTTATCAGAAATATCTCCTAGCCTACATCACGAGCTCTTGACGGCCAACTCGAGAACTCGTTCACCAGTCCTGGCATCAATCAGCGTATGATCCCGATAATGATACGAGATATAGAAGGCTCTCTGAATGTACTGTAAAATTAATTTTGAAGAATAAATGTTAACTCTAAAATTACTAAATTCTAAACATATTAATTGAGCATGTAGTACTTACAAGCGGCTCTGGATATGGATGATCTCTCTATCCTTCTATTGAGTCGAAGGTGCCGTGAGCCTGGTGGATCCTCGACCATGGTGCTATATCTGAGAACCGATGATCGCTACTGCATACAACTGTGGGTTCACTGGTTATCTTTTATCCTTCGAACCTGAGCGCAAAATATCTAATACAAAGAATATTATATTAGCTAACAAATGATAAAATAACATAAACAAAAATATATAAATCAAGTGTTAGAGCTTACCACCCAATGAGAGAGGTGCAGAACCATGTGAGCTAGCCGCATGATCGCTCTCTCCTTAAGAGCTCTGTCCTCGGCTGGTGCAGCTCCGACCTCTAAAAGACATGATGTATGCTCTCTGAAAATAAAAATAAATAGATTCATAAATTAATTATATAATTATGGATGACAATGTAAGATTTAAAATGATGCAAGATAATTAATTAAAATGATCTAGAAATTATATACTTAGCACTACTCATCGGCCTCTTCAGATATTTGGTATCCTTCGAAATCTTCTTCCGATTCTTCTTCTTCCTCTTCTTCATCTTCTTGGGGACGATTGTCTTTTAAAACAATCTCAGTTGGATCTATCTCCTCATGTTGGCCATCTTCGCATAGGAGAATTTTTGAAGCATCCAATTCTACATCATCGAATGATTGATGAACTACTACTGTCTCATCCTCTTAAAAGTATTTCGATAATTGGGGCTCTTCTTCTTCGAGCACATAATGAACGACTCGAGACTTAATTTTGTATATAGCCCATCAATCTTTCTTTCTTCTTTTTCTTGATAGAAAAAGAGTATAATACACTTGAGCAACTTGTGCAGTTAGTACAAATGGCTCGTTGACATAAGCTTTTGATCCATATTTGATTTCAATAAACCTGTGTCGTGGATCAATTTTCATACTATTATCGATATCGAACCATTGGCACTTAAATAGAATGACACTATTACCTCCAATATAGCTCATCTTAATCACTTCTTCGAGGATTCCATAGTAGTCACTCTCCACCTTATCTTTCCACTAGCTGCCTTTTATACATACACCACTGTTCATTGTGCTTTTATAATTTCTATATTGCTAGGTGTGAAATTTAAAATCATTTACGTTACAGCCATTATAGCATGTCATATATTTTTCAGGTCCGTAACCTAATGGTCTCAGCTTTGTTGGTATGGACTCATTCCCTTGAATGACCTACATATTATAAAAAGAATAAATTAGAAAAATTAAACATATAAAATGACAATGAATGTTTACTAATTGACAGAACCAACATGCAAAGTTCTCTGAATACTATATTGATATTGCTTCACACTTATGCTTGGGTTTTCTCCTTCCAGCATCTCATCATATTGCCTAAATATATATGAGATAAGTATACTGAAATAAGTGATTAAAGAGTTGAGATTGTGATGGATACTTACAAGATATATAGGTCGACCTCCACACAGTTTAGCAAAATATATGTTTCTGCCTGTCAAAGTTTAGTATGAAAAAAAATCCAACGAACCTCATGCTCAAATTCTCGAGCAGAATAGGCAAATATTGAGATCTCCTGCTTTGATCCCTCAATACTACCATCATCATTTCAGCCCACTTGAGTCAGCTTGGTCTGCATACTGGGGTTAAAGTAGTGTTGGCTGAAATTTGAAATCTCTTCTATTATATAAGCCTCCACAATAGAACATTCGACTTGGATCTTATTTTTTATTTTTTTTTTGAGACTGTGCACGTATCTTTCAAATAGATACATCCACCTATACTGCACTGGACCCCCCATCTTAGCTTCATATGCCAAATGAATCATGAGGAGCTCCATGGAATCAAAGAAGCTGGAAGAGAATATCTTCTCCAACTTGCATATGGTCTTTAGCCTCAAGACTAGAGATGTGATCGGTGGATAGTTTGCTAGCACAAATATCTCTGAATAGAAGGTTAGGCTCGTCAAAGAACTCCATATGTAGTTGGAAAGGAGATCACGCCAAGCCAATAGGAGTAATCGTTGCATGAATACATTGCAGTCATGGCTCTTATAGTTGGGTATAAATCCACTCTTATACAAATAGATAGTTATTGTATCTTTATCAAATATTTCTCTATTACCATATTTATTACAAAGGCAACGAGCCCATCCTTGATGTAAGAGTGCTGCATTCTCAAAAACAAAATCGCAGAAATACTCTACACCCTCCTTATATTTAGTAGAAATCTCTCCGTCGACTACTCGACGGTCCATCCAACTACGATCCATGACAAACTATTTAAGAATTCTGTATATACATAAATACAAGATAATTGTTAAATACTATTTTATCATTCAAAATAGCTTACATAGTAAATGCATCCTATCATCAACTAATAGGTAAAGATAGGTCCTATCCCATTCAAAAAATGCATTAATTCTATAGATCCCTTACAGTAATCAAACGATACACAATAGGGGTCGAAAAAATTTTGACAGTATTTTTTATCAGTTCTCCCATATAGAGAGAACAAAAAGAAAATACTGTCCAAAATTTTTTTTGAACCTTCAGCATACCGTTTGATTATTGTAATGACCTATAGAATTACTTGTATTTTTCAAACTATTCATAGTGGACAATCAATTGACTAATGTATATAATTTTTTAATCTATACAAAAATAAATAAATGTATGGATACATTAGAATATATACATCAATCAACTAATGGGTCTATCGCTCTATACAATGTAAATTTTATTAAAATTAACATATGATTAATACTATCTGACACCTTCCATCAGTCTGAGTGCACTGGGTGCACGAGAGCTAGATGCCTTGGATGCCAGCTGTGATCCGAGATCCAGACCGTAGGACATATCCAGACCCCATGTTTGCAAAGCTGCCCAGCACCTTTCCTCGATCCGAGCACTTTGCATGCCCAGACCTAAGTCCCATGCATCTAATTATTAATTAATTAATTATCTAATAAATTAATTAAATTACTATTTAATTAACTTTTAGTGACGATACTTTAGTTGTCACTAATACCGTCACTAATAGTAGATAATAATAGCCATCGCTAATGCCGTCGCTAATACTCACAGCACTGATGTGGGGACGGATTACAGGGCAGGAGTGGTGGGGCAGGGCCGAGGTGGCTGGCTCGGGGCCGCGGGCTGGGGGTGGTGGGGCCGGGGCAAGGGTCTCGGGGTTGTGGGCTGGGGGCAACAGGGCCAGGGCGAGGGCCGCGGGGTCAGGGCCGGGGTGGGGGGCTTGGGGGCCGGCACAGTTTGGCCGCAGGCTAGGGGCGGTGGGGCCGCAAGGGGTGGCACGATTGAGGTGAGGCCATAGGGTCGACGAGGTCGGCTTGGGGTCGGGCCAACTTGGGGACGGGGCCGGTGAGGTCGCAGCGACTGTAGGACACTGGAGAGGGGGGTTCGGGGGGTGAGGACATCGAAGAGGAGGGTTGGGGGGTGGGAATGGTAGAGAATGAGCTGGGAGGGAGAAATATTTTGATTTTATAAAAATTTATTAGTTACAGCAAACTTACTATCGCTAATACCATCGGTGATGGTATTAGAGACAAAAAATTTTATTGCTAAAAATAAAAATCCATCGTTAATATATTTATCAAAATTTTAAAATATTTTTTTTAAAATTATTAGTGATGGCATGACTTCTGTTGCTAATACCATCGCTAATAACTTAACCGTCACTGATACTGTCACTGACACCATCCCTAATAATACTTTTTGTTAGCGATAGGATCAGCCATCGGTAAAAAGATTTTTAATTGCTAATAGATATATTAGCGATGGCAAAATTACCGTCGCTAATAACCTCTCCACACCTTCACAAACATCCGAATATGATATAATTTAAGAATTTAAAGTTCATCTTCATCATTCATTATCTAAATAATTATCATTAGAGTATCGTCACAAAAAATTGTCTCGATCCGATAGTCCTAGCTATATCGATCAATAAAATTCAATTTTGACAGTCATAAATGATCGCATGATGATCTAATAGATAAAGACCACCGATGGGTCTAAAAACTTGCAACAATAATCTCGATGATATTTATAGTATACTATCAAAATTTTATTTCAATCAGACATTATTATCAAGATCAATTTAATATGGGATGATTTCGATCATTAAATAAAAATAAATGATCAAAAAGCCAAACGGCATCCTATTAGATAATTTTTTATATAAATAATCTTTGTTACTATTTTAATCATTTATACAATGATGATCATAAAATCTAAATCACACGTATATGAACCATCTTTGTTAAGCAGATCTTACAAAAACACAAATATAATTACTTAAGGATTATAAGAATGAGTATCAAAAAATGCATACTTTTGGATCGTTCATATATGTGCATTTTGAATTTTATGATCACCACCATACAAACGATCAAAGTAGTAGTAAAGATCATTTATCTAAAAAATTACCTTATAATCGGATGTTGTTTGGCCTTTTGATCATTCATTTTTTATTTAATAGTCCAAATCATTCCGTACTAAATTAATAATGATAATGATATCCGATTGAAATAAAATTTTGATAGTATGCTACAAATATCATCTAGATCATCATCATAAGTTTTCGAACCCATCAGTTGTCACTATCTATCAGATCATCACACGATCGTTCATGACCATTGAAATTAAATTTTATTGATCGACATAGCTAGGGCTATCAGATCGAGACAGTTTTTTATGATAATACTCTAACGATAATTATTTACATGATGAATGATAAGATAGACTTTAAATTCTAAAATTATATCATATTTTAAAAAAATAAAAAAAAAATATATTCTGTATTGAGTGTTAGCAATGGTAGTTGCCGTCGCTAATACTCTTTCTATCATCGTTCATAATTTTAATAATAATTTTTTTTTATTTTTTATAATAACGAATATCATTGCAAATAGTGCCATAGCTAATGATTATTAGAGATGACAGTTGTTGTCGCTAATATTCTTTTCGTTATCGCTAATAATTTTAATAAATAATTTTTTTTTACGATGGCAAATGTAGTCGCTAATAGTGCTATTGTGAATGATTATTAGAGATGGCAATTGCTATCGCTAGTACTCTTTTTTTCATCCCTAATAATTTTAATAAATAATTTTTTTTATTTTTTATGACGGTGAATGCCGTCTTTAATAGTGTCGTCGCTAATGATTATTAGCGACGATGATGCCGTCGCTAATGCCATTTACGCCATTGATAAAACTAATATTAATGATTATGAAATGCTATCTCTAATAGCCATTAGTAAAATAATTATTAGCGATGGAATCATTGCTGTCGGTAATGCCATCGCTCATAGACATATTAGCAATGATAAAAATACCGTCACTAATGATCGTCGCTAATACCTTAATTTTTGATTGTGTTAATAAGTCAACTACTTATTGAGTCTAAATCTTTTAGACTTATAAAACTCAATCTGACTCAAGCTCAAACTATGTCCAATCAAATTAAGTCTCAATTTAATTAAACTAAGACTCAACCTCAATTATTTGATCAAATCAAATAATATAGCAATAATTATAAATAAATCTTCCTTTAACTCATTAACTGTTAGTAAGTCTACTCTTTTAATTTTTATAAATCAGTCCAATCATAAATTATATTGATAATCAAATCCTTTTATAATTCAAAATCATAATTCAACTATCCAATCAGTTAAGACTCTTATATGTGTGATCCCATAGGTTCTATTCTATCTAATAGTGAGATATATTGTGATCTCCATCAAAAATATTATTGAAACTTCTTGTAATAGATTGAAACAATTCTAACTCATCAAATGAAAATTATTGACTATCAAAATAATTCTTATTGGTCTCATAGTCCATCAGTGACGTTTAGCAGCATATAGTGGTAATCCAGTAGAATGAAAAGTATTGAATCTCTTAAGTATAGTAACCGTATGATATAGTTCTTCTATCGTGAGTCTCGATAAGATAAAAATTATCGAAAACTCATCAAATCTCATCATCTGTCATATGTAAGATTTATTCGACTCAAGTTCATTATGTCAAATTTTACGAAAATTCTTTTTCATTATTCACACTGCCATGGCCATGGTCTTCAAAACTCAGTCTTATAAATCACATAGGACTACTTATCTATCAAGACAATAGATCCCATTAAGATGCACACCCTACTCCTACAACGAACCTACTACAGTCAATCTGCACCATAAGGATCTGAATGACTAGAGATCAAGTGTATGTACAATCAATCTACAGCAATCTCATTGTGAGTAGCTGAGGTACCATAAGTCAAAGAACCAGTCACACTACTATAGCATCGAGAAAGTCACTAATGAGTGAGTATACATTCAAGTGACTTCTCATATTGATCATGCTCGGTACTCTTATTCTCTAACAACCACCGTATTCTCACTTCAGTATCTCCGCACTATAGACTTGAGACTTGTTTATCCAAAAGAAAATGATCCATACATCAATCTTATCGGATCAATCACCATCCTCATGATGATCCATCAATCGAGAATAATTTAAAAATTAATCATCATGACACACATCTCAAATTCTCAACTCTTAAGAATATGTATCATCATCTTATTAATTCATCGAACAATTCATAGACACATACACAATCTAAATGAAAATAAACTATCCATTTTATTAATAAATGCTAAGGTCAAATATAAAATTATGTCTTAAAAAGAATAAATATGTCAGTCTGATTGGCTTTTAGGATATACATCTAACAATCTCTCACTTGCATGAAAGCCAATATGCCATATACCTAAGCTTCATCTTCTCAAGATGTGCTTTGGTCCTCTACTGGTTAGGAGGTTTAGTCAGTGGGTTTACCATATTATCGTGGGTCTACTCTTTGTACCTTAAAGTATTTCTCTTCAAGATAGTCACGTATAATGTAAAATCACCTTTTTATGCGCTAGGACTTCTAGTGAGACCTAGGCTCCTTAGCTAGAGCCATGGCATCATTATTGTCGCAATACAGTATTATGGCTTTCAATGACATTACATTCAATTTTGCAATGAACTTCTTAAACTAGAAGACTTCTTTAGCAGCCTTAGAGGGAATGATATACTCAGCTTTCATGGTGAATCTATAATGATCAGTTGTTTGGAACTCTTTCAATCACCGAACCTTCATTACATAAAGAAATACACCCTGATGTAGACTCTTTACTATCAACATCAGATATAAAGTCTGAACTATGAATCTTTATACCCTCAACTCTTCTCCTCCAAAGACTATGAATATATCCTAAGTCTTTCTTAAGTACTTAATAATATTCTTCATAACTATCTAGTACTCTTAGCTTGGATTCGACTAATATCTGCTCATGACACTCACAATAAAGGTTATATCAGGTTGTGTATACTTCATGGCAAATATGGGGCTCTCTATAGCTGAAGCATAAGGGATCTAGTTTATGTGCTGAATCTCTTTAGATATTTTGGGGCATATCTTCTTGGAGAGATCAATCCCATACCTAAGGGATAGAAACTCCTCTTGGAGTTTTTCATAATGAACCTTTTAAGCACCTCCTCTATGTACATCTTCTGTGAGAGACCCACTATTCTTTTAGATCTATCTCTATAGACCTTTATTCCTAAAATATAGGATGCTTCCCTGATGTCTTTCATAAAAAAATTTTTAGACAACCATATTTTCATCGAATCAGCATGAGAACATCATTCTCAATCAAGAGGATATTATCCACATACAATATAAGAAATATGAGAACACTCCTACTGACCTTCTTATAAATACATAGTTCCTTTTCATTCTTGATAAAATCAAATAATTTGATCACATTGTTGAAACGAGTGTTCCAACTCCAAGATGCTTGCTTTAATCCATTACAGCTTATACATCCAACTATCAGATCTCATCATAGAATGTTGCAGTAGCAAGCAATATCCGGATGATTTTGGCATAGCCATATGTGACAAAATTTTTTGATAGTCAATATCTTCACGTTGACTACAATCCTTCGTCATAAGTCTTGCCTTATAGGTCTTTACCTATCCATCCAAATCTATCTTTCTTTTATGGATCTATTTACATCCAATAGGCACTATATCTACTGGTAGATCCATTAAGATCCAGATTTGATTGGAATGCATAGAGTCAACTTTTGACTTCATAACTTTCAACCACTTCTTGAAATTAATATCTGATATCATCTCGTTGTAGTCTTTGGGATCATCTCTATGTTTCTTATCTCTGATTAGAAATATTTTTTCTATGTCTTCTATCAAAAAATCTAAGTATGTTTCAGTAAGATGAGAAATTCCATTAAATCTATGAGGCGGAGGAGGTATTACATGTACTGGCTCAATATGAATAGGTTCTATAGATTTTATAACTCGTTGCTCTTTAGAGATTCTCTCTTCGAATTCAATTTTCTTCTTATTACCTCCATCCTAGATAAACTGTTTGTTTAAGAATATAGCATGTTGGCTCACAATCACATTATGATCTTCTGAAAAGTAAAAATAGTATCTCAAAATTCTTTAAGATATCTAATAAAATAAGCTCTCATAGATCTAGCCTTTAACTTGTCCACCTATTATCGCTTGATATGGGTCAAACATCTTCAAATTTTGAGATGATCAAGACTCAATTTCTAATCATGCCACATCTCATAGGCATGATAGGAACAGACTTAGAGAGAACTCTTTTTAGTATGTAAATTACAGAAAGTAAAGTATATCCCCAAAGAAATAAGGAAAGATTAGTGAAGCTCATCATAGATCGGACCATATCCAATAGAGTCTTATTCTCTCTTTTCGACACGCTGTTGAGTTGAGATGTATCAGGAGGAGTCCATTGTGAGACTATACTATTTTTTTCGAGATAGTTTGAAACTCTCACTAAGATATACACCTCCTCGATCTGATCGAAGAATCTTAAGAGATTTCAAATTTATTTTTTTTTCTCATATTTAAATTTTTTGAACTTTTTAAAGACTTCAGATTTATGTCTCATACATTTATCTATACCGTGAAAGGTCATCGATAAGAGTAATGAAATAAAGATAACCATCTTTGGCTTGCACATCAAATCGACCATACACATTAGTGTGTACTAGAGTAAGTATCTCAGTGGTCCTCTCTTCATATCCTACAAAAAGTAGATTGGCCATTTTTTCTTGAAGGCAAGATTCACAAACTAGATACGACTCAAGAGACGATGAGCCTAGGAGCCCATGCTTTTCTAATTTATTTATTTTGTCCTCTCCAATATGATCAAGTCTGAGGTGCCACATATACTTATGATTTATATCATCTCTGGATCTCTTAGATCCAACAGCATTCACTATCTACTCAAATATATTCACACATAAATCTATATATAAGTGATAGGGACTGTCAATTATAAAACTATGTGTCATCAATTTATTTTTAAAATAAATCATATAGTAGTCTTTATCAAATATCATCATCCTGCACCAATGATAAAATAGAAATCAAATTTTTGCTAGCAGCAGATATATTATAACAGTCTTTAAATATCAAACTAAATTTTGATGGTAATCATAGAGAATAGGTACCCATGGCTATGATAGCAACTCTTGCTCCATTGCCAATCCGAAGGTTATATCACCTTTCCCTCAGTCCTTTACTTTTTTTAAAATTCCATATTAAAGTACACAAATGAGCACTCAAATTAGACTCGATAATCCAACTAGAAGTAGAGAAAATTGTAAGGTTAGTTTTAATAACGAGCAGATCTGACATACCTTCTGAAGGTTTGTCTTTTTTTCTTTTCTTCAGGCCAAGTATATAGGATAGTTCCTTTTAATGGCCATCAACATTATAGTGGAAACATTTTCTCTTGTCAACAGCATTCTTAGGAGCTTCCTTCTTTGGCTTGCTCTCGTATTTATATTTCTTCATAGATTTCTTCTTCTTCCAAATAGACTTTTTTTTTAAAGCAAAAGCCCACTCCACTGCAAAAATCATGTTCTTTGAACTCTTCAAGGTCTTTTCAGTAGTCACCAATATGTTCACCAATTCAGTCAAGATGCAATCAATCTTATTCATATGGTAGCTTACTATAAACTATCCATATGAACTAGTAAGGGATTGTAGGATCAAATCCACTTCTATTTCCTTGTGCATGATCATACTGAGCTTCTCAAGCTTCTCCAAGTCCTTAATCATTGTCAAATAATGATCATGAACAGACTGCCCTTTGGTCAATCGTCGGACGGTTTGATAATATAGGGATATCTTGGTCAAGTACATAGCTAAGCTTCTCGAAGCTTATAACTATTTTAGGTTCCTAAATCAGTCTTTATAATATATTCAGTTAGATAATTGGTTTTAAGTATGTGAGCTAAAGGGTTGGAAGCTGATATTTTATTCTTGCAGAGAGTACAGATTCTAGTTAGATATTCGTACTTAATTTTAAATTTATTTTAAAATTTTTTAAAATAAATATGCTTCTCACTATTTTTTCGAATATCTTACACTCCTTAAGTAGAGAGACAAAAATCCTTCGTGACTAGGATTTTAAGTGGGTATTACGATCCCACTGATCTACGTGTACCTCATCTAATAGTTATTAGTGACACATAAATCAATGAGTGGATAACTCTATCCAATGCTTCTCAAGTATATTGCAGCAGTAATCGATTTTTAAGTTATATAGGCCCCATCAGACAGTTATTGGCTCTATTTCTTAGTTAAGATAGATCCACTATTCAACATAGAAGCAAAGTCATCGTTGGATCCCTCACCTGATGGTTATTAGGCCCAACACCATCTTTACTGTACAGCATCTCATGCTAATAGAGTGGTTGCATCTTATCGATCCAACTGAACTACTGTGACCAGCCGAGAACAATCAATACTAGTAGGATGTCCGTACATCTACAATAGTGGAAGATCGCTCAAGTTAATATATGTGAGAAGATTTAATTTAGATCTCATTTAATCTTAATTATCTACATCTCATGCAAATAACTAATCAGTAATAATAATTATTTACATCTCATGTAAATAATTAATCAATCAAAATATTTAATTGGTGATGATCATGGATTTATGATTCATGCTCGAGCCATTGAGCCGAAATCTGGTCTTAGGATCACTATTACAAGTACATGCATATTCAATCGATTTGATCATCTTCAACTCTTTGATCCTATCCCAAGCACCCTAGATCTGATTACAATCAATTCCTTGATTCGACATCGATCAATCGCCCGTCTCGATCGATGTCCATCATGTGCGATAGGCTTGCAATTCAATCAACCATTGATATGCAACCACATCACAGAATACAACACAAAGATCAAAAATAATAACAATTATGACAATCCCTTTTAATGAGACTCACAGATCTCCAAATACATGAATCATATGATGCGCATAGGCACCCAATATATATTCATTAGATCTAATCTAATGAGACACGCAGGTCTCTAAATAATCAATATAATGGTGCTTGCAGACATCATGATCCCATCACAGAACATCACAGGTCTAAAAAGATCTTTCCATGATCATCACCTCATGCATCTCATACATGAAAAATAAAATTCAGATATGAATATAATTTATCCAATTGCTGTTAAATGATCTGTTGATTGTTGCGATCATGATTCTAATTGCTTGTGATCAACCATCACAGCATCAGACCATGAAAATTAGCAATCATTATCAATATTTTCATATTTAAGATCCTAATCTTAATCATATGAGGGTGGCTCTAGTGCCACTATTAGAAAATTCGATAGTATGCAATATTAAAATTTTAAAATATAGTAGAAAAAATAGATTAAAACTATTTTAATCATATATGCATGCATAAGATCACATCTCAAAATACCAAGATCCCTTATAGATTTAAGATTAAGATAAAATAAAATTAGGAAGATCTTATTTTCACCTTGCATGGATAGATCTTCACCATGATTCGATGATCATGGATGTCTTCACGGATTTTTTTGAAACCACATATGTTCGATCTTTGTAGGTATCCACACGAGGCCGATCTGATCAGAAGATCTTGATCTCCCTGGGATGCTAGCTCTCTTGCAAAGATCGCTTCTGGATGCTGAAATTTTTTATCCTTTTCTCTTCTCAAGAGAACATCAGAAATCAAGAGGGAGGAGATAGGAGATGAGTGTCCAACTCTTGGATGTGAGCTTGTGGAAGGTTAAAGGCTAGGGGATGTCCAACTCTTGGACACAGCATTGAAGAAGGAAGAGAGGCTTGAGAATGTCCAACTCTTGGACATCCATGTAAGAAAGAAAGAGGCATCAAGATTAATTAGCTAGTGCCCCCCTCTCTTCTCTTTTTATTTTTAGTGCCAACCAACCTCATGCCATACCCCTTCATGCCATTCCCCCTTTTATTTCCATGCTAATTTTTGATTTCACATGAGGAGGTGCACCCATATTAAATCCCATGCCTTAGGGTTTCAAGGGATAAGAGTTCTTATGTGTTGGGACTCTATAGGATAGAGTTGCACCCTATATTAAATCCTTGTGCTCACCCTTCTCCATGCAAAACCAAATTCTATGTGAAGAGATGGGTGTGGTCCTATGTGAGGTGCCATCTCTCAAAGCAAGTGTCCTTCTACAACTAAATCACTTTTGTAGATATAGTCCAATGTGGTTTGGGTTTTTAATAAGTTAACTACTTATTGAGTCTAAACATTTTAGATTTATGAAACCAATCTGACTCAAGCTCAAATCATATCCAATCAAATTAAATCTTAATTTAATTTGACTAGAATTCAATTTTAATTATTTGATCAAATCAAATAATGTAATAATAATTATAAATAAGTCCTCTTTTAACTCACTAACTATTAGTAAGTCTTCTCTTGTAACTTTTATAAATCAGTTCAATCATCAATCATATTGACAATCGAATTCTTCTACGATTTGAAATCATAATTCAACTATTCAATCAGTCAAGATTTTTTATGTGTGTGATCTCATAGATTCTATTCTATTTGATAGTGAGATATATTATGATTTCTATCATAAATATCATTGAAACGTCTTTTAATAGATTGAAATAATTTTAACTCACCAAATAAAAATTATTGACCATCAAAATGATTCTCATTGGTCTCACAATCTATCAGTGATGCATAACAACTTGTAGTGACGATCCAATAGAATGAAAAGTATTGAACCTCATAAGTACAGTTATCATGTGATATAATTCTTCTATAGTGAGTCTCGATAAGATGGAGATTATAGAAAATTCACCAAATCTTATCATCTATTATATATAAGATTTATTCAACTCGAGTTTATTATGTGAAATCTCATAAAAAAAAATTTCATTATTCACGCTGCCATGACCATAGTCTTAAGAACTCAATCTCATAAATCACATAGGATTAGTCGTTATCTATTAAGATCGATAGATCCTATCTAGGTACACATCCTACTCCTACAATGAATCTACTACAGCCAATCTATACCATAAGGATCTGAATGGTTAGCGACCAAATATATGTACAATCAAACTACAGCAATCTCATTGTAAATAGCTGAGGTATCGTAGGTCAAAGAACCAGTCACACCATTACAACATCGAGAAAGTCACTGATAAATAAATAGATATTCAAGTGACTTCTCATATTGGTCATGCTTAGTCTCCTTGTTCTCTAATAACTACCTGTACTCTCGCTCTAGTATCTCCAGAATATAGACTTGAGACTTGTCTATCCGAAAGAAAGCAATCTATGTATCAATCTTATCAGATAAATCACCATCTCCATGATAATTTATCGATTGAGAGCAATTCAAAAATTAATTATCAATGACACATGCCTTAAATTTTTAATTCTTGAGAATATGTGTCATCATGTTATTAATTCTTTGGATAATTCATAGACATATATATAATCTGAATAAAAATAAATTATCTATTTTATTAATAAGTAATAAGATCAAGTATAAAACTATATCATAGAAAGAATAAATATGCTGGTCTGATTGACTTTTAGGATATACATCTAACATCCATGCCATGAGTAGACAAGCTTAAAACCTTGGCTGATCAAAAAGTGAGGGATAACCCCTTAGAAAGATCTTTGGAAGCACAGTTTTTCATACCCAAATGAGTTGAGTTTAAAACCTTAGCCAACTGAGAAGCAAAGCATAACCCCATAAGAGGATCTTCGAAAGTGCAGGTTGTATCAAAATAAGCTGAGCTTAAAATCTTGGTCAATGGAGAAGCAAGGGGTAACTCCTTAAGAGGACCCTCGAAAATATGGCTCCTCATACCAAAATGAGCCGCTCAAGATCTCGGCTAACTGAGAAGTAAGGGGTAACCTCTTACGAGGACCCTCGGAAGGGCAACTCCTCGTATCAAAATGAGCGAGCCGAAAACTTTAGCTGATTGAGAAGCGATGGGTAACCCCTTAAAAGGTAGGGGTTCAAATGAGTTGGGTTGGACCAGATCATGAGTGACTCCGACCCGACCTCTTTGATCAGGTCTAAATATTGGATCCAAACCTAGCTCAATAGAAGATCAAATCGAGTTGGGTCAGGTGCATGATCAAATTTTTTGACCAATGGATCCTTCAAATTAGGTTGGGTCCATGTATAATCCGATACCAACCTATGAAATATGGGTTCGATTTGGATCCGATCAATCCAAATCAAGTTCGGGTCAACATAGAGTTGTCTTAATAGTGTCAATAATTTTTTAGCTTAGTATAAGTCTCAATCATTTCTTTTTGATAAGGATGTTAGCTCGATAGTTAAAATAGGATTTTGGCATAAGGAAGAATTTAGGAATAGAAGATATGATTTTCTTCATCGATTAACACTATAGGATCATCAAATTGGATGATTGCTAGCTTCGTTAAGATCTGTCTTTTTCAAGAAAAAGAAATATGAGGCTAACATTATGGTAGCAATTTATATATCAAAAGCAACGAATCCTGTATATTACAAAAACAAGTGGAGACTTAAGAGTCAGTTGAAAATGGTGATGACTCATGGTGGTGTGAATAGAAAGGGTTGAAGTGAATTGAATAAGTTTTCTTGAAGTTTGGATGGTATGACTATGAAATGCGTAATGTCAAAACTTAGTTGCCTTACAAAGTTAGGTTGGGATGGCTGAGTACAAGTATCTTAAGGATATAATTATTTTGAGCAATCATGAGGGCTTCTTTGAAGTGGCAATTATAGGCATATAAATTAATAAATACAGGTAGAAATAAACAAGAGTGTTACAAACTCATTGTGTGCAGCTGGTCATTATGTTCGTAATTATACCTTTAGATTATTCATTTTTTTATCTAAAATTTTTAAAAAATTATTTGACTCTAATGGTTCAAGGTCAAGTATTATGTATTGAAGCTATACTTGTAGTTTTTAGGATAGTGCTTGATATGCTAGTATATATAAACAGCTAGTGATGCTATTATTTTATTTATATTGTTCATACTTCAACAGTAAAATACAAAATTATAAGAGCTCCAAAGAGACTTAGGCTAAGTTAGGAGATGCCATAGTTCAGATTAGTGTTCAGATCTCATATCAAATTCAAATGGGGTCAGATTGGATTAGGTCATTTATCTTAAAATTCAAATCAACCTGAAAGTCTCCATAGATCGTGGTGGGTTGGACTGAGTCAGATCAGAGTTCAGTAAATCTAGACCCAATCTGAAAAATGAAATGGATCCAATTTTAGAATCCGATCCGACTCCATGGATCCTTTAAAATGGTTCGAATTAGATCTACACAAGCTAGGTTGGGTCATGGATCAACCTGACCCATTTGCACCCCTATTAAAAGAAATCTTAGAAGCATAATTTACCGTACCAAAATGAGCCGAGCCTAAAATCCCAATCGATCAAGAAGTGAGGGGTGACCCCTTAAGTGGATCCTCGAGAGTACAACTCTTTATGCCAAAATGAGCCAAGCCCAAAACCTTGTCTGACCAAAAGGTAAATGGGTAACTCCTTAAGAGGACCCTCAAAAGTACAGCTTTTTGTACCAAAATGAGTCAAGTTCAAAACCTCAACCACCCAAAAAGTGAGGGGTGACCTCTTAAGAGGATCTTCGAAAGAATAGCTTTTTATACCAAAATGAGTCATTCAAAATCTTAACCAACCAAGAAGCGAGGGGTAACCCCTTAAGAGGACTCTCGAAAGTGTAGGTTTTCATACCAAAATGAGCCAAGTCCAAAATCTTGCCGACTAAGAAGTGAGAAGTAATTTGTTAAGAGGATCCTCGGAAGTGCAGCTCCTCTTACCAAAATGAGTCGAGCCTAATAATTTGACCTATCGAGAAACAAGGGTTAACCCCTTAAGAGGTTCCTTAGAAGCATTACTCCTTATAACAACATGAGCCGAGCCTAAAATCTCGATTGATCGAGAAGTGAGGGGTAACCCCTAAAGAAGACTCTCGAAAGTGTAGTCCCTCATGCCAAAATAAGCCTACAGTCTTGATAAGCTAAAGGAAAGCCTCCAATGAAACTCGATATAGCTTGGGTCGGTGATGAAAATTTACCCTCCTTCTGATCGCCTTAGTTGTCTATCAACAAAAATTGAGATTAAAAACTTGGTAAGTGGCCAAGCATCACACAAGTGATAGGAGAAATGAGGAAAAACAATACACGAGGCTGAGGTCAAGGACTTATAAGAAATCGCATCTTAACAAGTTAGCTCGGTATCCCACACGAGGATGTTGAAAAGGAAAATTTTGTTTCATCAAAGCCATGAATATGTACATAAGAGGTTGATCTAGTCGACTACAAAATCAATTCATTGCTACTAAATTATGGTTACAAAAGCCAAAAAAAAAAGGAAAAAAATGAAAAGCCTAAGTCTAGACCTCGCCTGGAGTATGGGTTCTCCACTCTGAGCTGTGACTTTTTCGATGGCGGTGGCATCTAACTTGGTAGTGCAGAAAGCACCGAGCTCTTTGGGGTCAGGTTCGGGAGCATGCATAAGGGATCCTTCTCGCCTAAGAAGAAGAGGCCAAGGTCAAGATAATGCTCTATGACCTTAGCTCTACACTCCTGGAGTTAGAGGTTGTAGGACTCCACTGCGAACTCAGTCTTCTTATGGTTAAGCTCTACTGAAGCTTGAAAGTCCTCACGGCCTTATGAACTTGCTTGGTCCCCTTGACCTCTACCTTGGTAGCCCTTTCCTCGGCCACTCGAGCCTTCTCCTCAACTGACACCAACTTTTTCTTGGCTGATTTTAGTGCCTCTTTCAAGCACCTAATCTCCATCCCGACCTCAGTCCAAACAACTTGAGTCTTCTTCTCAGCCCTCTCCACTTTAAGGCCCTTGCCTTGGCTTCATCCACCCTTTAATGGATCTTAGCCATCTTTGACCTTCTGGCCTTGTTGGACTTCATCAAGTGGACCATATAGTGCACAAGCTAAAAGAAAGAAACCAAGTTAGCTGACCCGACCAGTGTGAAAAAAAAGAATAGGGGAGTTCAGTGCTCCTTATATGGATGAAAGAGTCAAATGCATTGGTGTGGTGGAAGTTGGAGCCTGACTTTTCCAACTTCTTCACATCGGCTAGTAGCAGGATCTCCTGAATAAGGTCTTATGCTACTCGCCAGCTCCCCCCAGCATGGAGTTTGACGAGGGCCAAACTTTGACTGTACACAATTCCTATTCGGCCTTGATAGGGGTTGGGGTAGGTGCCGAGCTAGGCATATCGACTTGGTAAGGAGATTGCTAAGAGGCCCCCTTATTTCAATGGGCCAGTGCTAGAGTAGAATAGGATGATAATGCTGCTTTTAGGGAGGGAATCTAGATGGGGCTGACCTCGATGATGTCAAGGTCAGTTGATGAGCTCTTGGAGGTAGGTTGCTAAAGGGGGCCCCTAGTCAAGCTCGAGATGGCCTAACTTGTCAGAGCCTTAGGACGAGGGTGCTTGGATGGATCTTTGATGGCATCCGATGCTTTTCTCTTCTTCTGCACTGCCCTTGAAGTCTTTCTTATTTGTCTATCTCCATCTCTGCAAAAACTGAGGCAAAAAAGTTAGAAAAAAGAAGAATACCCAAAAAAAAATCGAATAAGATGGTGAACGCCATGATGCTCACCTTATGGGTCGACCAAGTTGAGGTCAATGTTGAACAAGATCTGTTGGGACAATAGCTCCTTCAAAGGAGGAACCATATGCCCAAGCAAGATCTTTAAGGCTTGGTAATCGACATCGCCCAGTGATGGAGCTCGGGTCATCGATCGTGGAGGTCGGCCCTATGAGATGAAGTCTTTGTCATCTCCATTAGTAGAAGAAATAAAGAAAAATCTAACTTTCCACCCATATATAGAGGAAGGATTATCTCAGATTAGGCTATGCCCTCTCCAGGGAGAAACATACTACTAATCCTGCTATGTAGGTTGTCTCTGGAAGGAAAAGTAGGTTTAGAAGAGCGGGATGGAAGGTTGGATACCGACCAAGAAATAGAGGGTAGTAAAGCCCATAATGAACTGCCATAAGTTCAGAATTATCAAACTCAAGGCTATGTCCAAGAAACAAAATGGGCGAATGAAGAACATATGTAGAAATCTTAAGATGGCTTTTAGGGGCTCTTCATAGAGTCTAAGCTGACCTCTCGATGGATCACAGATCCAACCATTTGGGCCTAGAGCTTCCAAGCGATACTCAAGTGGGACCTGGCACGAAGATAGATCAGCTTTATGTCCTCTAGGTCGAGGATCGATTGGAAGCATTTGAGGCTGAAGGCTTCTTCAACCCCAATCTTCGACTTTGTGGATTTGTACCTTAAGGAAGATGTGGTCCCATGACTCCAAGATGGGTCCTGATCGATTGATCAGCTTTCGACTGAGTCATCGGTACCACTCATCCCAAGATTAAATATTGAAAAAAGAAGAAAAAAAAGAGGAGTTAAAAACTAAAACAATGGGAGACTGGGAGCCGAGCTTAAGTGAACCAACCTTCGAAGAGCTGGCGATTACCAGAGCTTGATCGTTGAAGGAGCATCGGAATGATCGTTAGAAGAGCTTTAGAGCTGCTATACCTATAGCTGTCAAAATGGGCTTGGCCCATAGGACTGGCCCGGCCCGGCCCAACCCTGAAAATGGGGTGGGTTGGGCTATCATGTTGTTGGAAAATATGTCCCAAAAGCCAATCGTCAGTCTGTTGACGGTTGAGCAACCTTGTATTGTAATTGATTTGTTAATAAATAAAATATATTTTTGATATTTTTATCATCAGTTTTCATCTTCTAATGAACTCCGTTGTTGTGATGAAGTCCTTAGGACTATTTAGGTTCAATAAAGAGAGGATTTATCGATTAGTCCTTAAAACTGTTCACGATCAAATGATAGGCTGTTAATAAGGATGACAACTTCTATCGAGCATAGGTCGCTGTAGGCCATATGGGTTGGTTGTCCTCTTAACCAAGGAGTGTGAAGATACTGGTATGGTATACAGATGAGATATAAGGGTACATCATCATTGAACATGACCAACTTCAGAGTATTCTGCTGTCGAGAATATCTCTGATAGGATATAGGTATAAGTGTCCCTTAGACCTAAGATCGTCTCAATGACTTGCAAGCAATTCACTATGCTTTGGTACTGGACTAACTGAATTTTTAATTCAGTGATGGAAGGCTTCTGGGCACAGTCAAGTACTTTCAAAGTCAAAGTATGATCAAGATGGGATTGACCACTCCAAGAGTTGGAGAAGAATGAGTCGCTATATTTCAATTTAGCAAAACCTTGACCAGGATAATCCATTAGATGGATTTGATATTTTGAAATACAAAGTGGACAACCTGATCAGAGTTGATAGTTGAACTCTGAGGTGTCCTATGAGCATTTTGGTCAAGGAGATGAATTATATGAAAACTATATCTGTATGGGTTCTAAGGATGTTGTTCTACACATTCGACCTATCCGACCATCGGGTACCATTACTAGATGGTCACTTCGATTGGTATAAAAATTTATTTTTATACTATCGACTTAGATTCGGATCTATGAGATCACACACATTAGAGTTCATGATCCGATCGGATGGTTGATCAATGATTAAGAATCATTCTAGGGTTAAATGATCAATACGATTGACATTTAACCTAGTGCATGTGTTGTAGGAGGATCGATTAGTAATTTAATTGCTAATTAGCTTAATTTGATTAAACCAATGTGTTGAGATTAAGTATAATTGAATATAATTTAATTAAATTTGGTTTGAGCTTGATTAGATCAAGTTCAATTGGTTTATTGGATAAGCCAAGTGCAAGAAAAAACTAGTCCTAGTTCAATTAGGACTTGGATCAACCTAATTTTTAATTTGATTAAAAATTAAATTAGATTTAAATTTAATTTAATTTGATTAAATTAGATTTTTAATTAGGTTAAGATCTATTTTAATTGGGTTGATTTGGTTTTGGTTTGATTTGATTTGAGAAATCAAATTTGAACAAGTCATAGATTGAACCCTAGTAAGACTAGGATTCCACTTTGCGCCACCTTAGCCCCCCACGCCCGCTCTCTCTTATTTTGTGTGACAAAACCTTCTCTCCCAGGCCTTCATGCATGCCCAAAGCTTTTTACTCTTTCTCTCTTACATGGAATGTAGTTGTGGACCAAGTCAAAGTAGAAATTAGTTTGGATTTTAAATTCTATGAGATAGAATTTTAGGAAACCAAAACTCTTTCCTTATGGTACTGATTTTACCCAAATTTTTTTTAAGATTTTTGTGGATTTTATGGCACATATTGTACACTCTTTTCTGGTGGTCCATGGTAGAAAAAGAAGGAGGGAGCACCCAAGAGTTGGGCACCCCTCGTCTTGCCCTGTTTGGATTTTTCTTGACTAGGTATTTGACTTAGACAAGGATTATAGATATCTCTTGATTTAAGATGAATTTTTTCTTAAATTTTTGTGGATTATAGAGAATTGAGAGACCTTTTGGGTGTATAAAAATCAAGCATAAAGATTATTGGGGCATGGAGATATAGTAGACACAAAACTAAGTATCTGGATTAGAGTAAAGAGAAAAAGAAGAGGGACTTCTTCTAGGGTTGCTGAGTTCACCTCTTCTCTTCCTCCATCTGTGAGTTTTCTGAGAGTATCTCACATCTAAAACTCCTTCTCCTACTTCTCATCTTTGAAAGAGTCCAAATCAAGAAGAAGGAGGCATCTGATTGACCATCGAAGAAGGATCAGCACAGTACTAGCATACTGTGCGAATTTCTTGGACCAGGACTTCTGATCATGATTCGTGGACTCGTGTGGACGACTCCTAGAGGTTGGACATATGTGCGGCTCATAACATCATCTTCAAGCTCGAATTTGTAAAGTTAGAACGTCTAACTTGCAAGGTAATAGATCTGATCTATTATATTTTACATACATTAGATGTAGTATAGAAACATGTTGATATGATCAACATGTAGTTCTTGCTCTTTATATTTTAATTTTTGATTTAATATCATATAATAATCATGTAATAGAATCTTAAATTTAGAGATTCTCTAATTTTATAAGATAAATTTTGATTTATTTTAGTCTTTCGCTGCCTGAGCTTGAAAAAATTTCAAGATCTAACCCTGAAATCCTAGATCTGGTTCCTTCAATTGGTATCAGAGCTTAGGTTATTTATTATATGATTATTTATACATATTTAGATTATTTCTTAGATTAGATCTAATTTATAATCTAATTATTAAATCTGAAATTAAAATTTTTAGATCAATCACGAACTGTAGGTTGTCCTGCTGTAAGGTTTATCCCTTACAGTACAAAGATTGTCCTAGTTCGTGTAGATCTATCCTTAATCATAAATTTGTTAGATATGATCTAGATTAAATTTATGATTTATTAGATTTAAAAAATATTTAAATCTAAAATAAAATCTCTTTGTTAATAATTTTCGTGCAAAGAACCATCATATATTTGTCTGAAAAATTTATGCAGTTTAAAGTTGAAATTGTTTCAATTACATAAATTTGTTTAGATTAGATCTAAAATAATTTCATGCTTATTTCACTTGCATTTTGATTATAAATCAAACATTAAACTTAGTTGGTAGAACCATGTTGTAAAAATATTTTACAAATATAAAAATTATTTTCAAAAAATCGAACTCCAACCCTCAGCCCAAAACATAATTGAGAATTAAGAAGTTATTTGATTAGGTTCTAGGATTGTGAATTGAAGAACCTAAGACAAACCATAACACATTGGGTTAATGGGTTAGTGAGAATTAGGTCCATTAATTGGGTTAGACCTAAGGTTAGATTAAAGATGGACTTAATTAGAGAATTGACTAAATCTAATCAATTGTTGTCTTAGATTAGGTCAAGGATTCTCTAGATCAATTACAATAGTTGTAGTTGGTCAAGTCCATATCTTTAACGAGAACCAAATGGACTTGATTCTTGACTAAGCGGTCTAGCACGAACTGTTAGGTTAATCTAATCAAAACTAATTAAACCAGTTGGTGTCTAAGATAAACTAGACTGGTGATTTTTAATTGACAGCCCGCTTACCTGATCATTTCTGATGGTGTCTAAGGCAAACTTTGGTAGACCGTCCCACCGATCGAACTTATCTGACCTCTTGGTAAAATTATGTTTTGATCGGATCACTTGACTATTCGTGCTGACCCATGTCAGCTGGATAAATCAGTGTGACTAATTTAGGTGCTCCTAGACCAGCCCTTTTAAATGGTCTCCCTTAAGCTGACTTGGTGAAGCCAGTGGGAGGATCATGATAAGTTGGTTCATCTGACCTCCTCTTCTAAATCAATTAAATTCTCTAAAATTATTAAGTTCTTAAAATGAAATAGTTATGGTGATAACTAGATCATAACCTCCCATTAAGTGGATGATAATGGATCCATCAGTTGGATAATCATTGGAGGCCCAAAGGCTTGGTGCTTATCGACTAATGGAATTGTCATTCATAATATGATTTCTTGACTACATCTTTCTAAATGGTGGTTAGGTTAGCCAACCAAAGTTGGACCTAATCATTCATTGACTAGATGGGCCAAGTATGGTCATGTTAATGGTTGGACCTAACCAGACCTTTTCAGTGGAGGCCAAAGCCTACTGATTAGGGACTGGGGCAAAATTAAAATTACTAAAAATTATTTAGAGAAATAATTGGTTATGAACCTACCCTTAGATGTACATGGATTGGCCAACCAAAGTTGGACTTGTGTGCAATCTAAGTGGATTCTAGTACCCACTAAGGAATTAGGGTAATTTCTCGAATTGGAGGTAGATGCTACCAATTCGAATAAAATAGTGAGAGAAATATTTTGATTAAAGTCTAAATCTTTAGGTTTAATGAATCAATTACTAATTAGGTTATGATTTTTTTTTTATGCAGATATGGCCACTTTTCTATCGCTCCGATCATTGTTGGACAATGATAAGTTGGTGGGATCCAATTTCGGTAGCTGGTACCGAAAGTTGAAGATAGTCCTGGATCGTGAACGGATCCTATATGTGATAACAAATCCTGCACCTAAGGAGCTAGCTGCCAATGCACGTGGAACAGTCAGAGACACTTATCAGAAGTGGCTCAGTGATCGGATCACGGTGCACTGCATCGTGCTGGCTGCCATGAGCAACAAGTTCAATCGCAGATTTGAGATGGCTTAGCCAAAGGACATACTTCAAGTATTGGAGGATGTCTTTGGCACACTCGATGACGTGGAGAGGCACCAGACTAGTTGTGCCATCTTCAACGCCAAAATACAGGATGGTGCCTCCGTCGCTAATCATGTATGTACATGATCGAACTGATGGAGCATTTGAGCAAGCTCGACTTTCTCTTGCATGAGCAGCTTGGGAAAGATGCAATACTAAACTCGCTGTCCAAGTCTTATCTCTCATTCCTCACTCATTATAGAATGACAAAGCCTGAAGTAAACTACCATGGGTTACTAGGGTTGCTTCAGAACTTTGAGAAGGATCACCAACTCTACAAGGAGTCGTGAACTTAGTGGGAGGTTCATCTTCTGGTTCTCGATCCTTTGAGAAAGGGAAGAAGAACAAGAAGAAGAAAGTGAAGAAAATGCAAGTTCAGGCTGGGACATCAGTGTAGGGCCAGATCAGAAAGATCAAGCTCGATAAGAGTCAAGCTGAATGCTTCTTTTGCAAGAAGCGGGGGCATTGGAAGAGGAACTGTCCTCAGAACATTGTCTCCTGGGACCCGAACAGGCAAAGAAAGAAGCAAGCTATTGTTGGGCAAGGTATTTATATGATAACTCCTTATAATTTCTCTATTTATAATATAACTGACTAGGTATTGGATACCGGTAGCCCTTACCATATTTGTAATTCATTGCAGGGGTTGCAGGTCAGTAGGAGATTCGAGCAAGATGAGAGGTTCTTTAACATTGGAGATGGAAGATCAGTTCCAGTTCTAGCATTAAGAATCTTGAAACTTGTATTTGAGTCTCATACCGTTATTCTTAATGATTGTCATTTCTGTCCTAGTTTTTTTTAAATATTATTTCTGTAGGCTTTCTGACCAAAAATGATTATGAAATTTTAATAAAGAAATAAGTTTGTAATATCATTATGAATGGTGTTACTATTTTTTGTGGATATTTGAACAATGGTGTGTATATGTTATCATAACTTGTTAACGTAGTCTATTCTACTGGCAAGTATTTTAGATTAGATAGTGTATCAGATATCTACTTATGGCACTGTAGGCTAGGTCATATAAACAAGAATAGGATAAACATGTTGACTCAAGAGAGAATCCTCGAAGTCAGTGATTGTGAATCACTTCCAACCTGTGAGTCCTGTCTTCTTGGTAAAATGATCAAATCACCTTTTGCTGAAAAAGGTGAGAGAGCTACTGAGTTCTTGGGCCTAATACATACTGATGTATGCGGGCCCATGAGCACAAATGCTAGAGGTGGATATTTCTACTTCATCACTTTCATGGATGATCTATCCAGATATTGATATGTCTATCTGATGAAACATAAGTCGGATTCATTTGAAATATTCAAACGATTTCGAAGTGAAGTAGAAAAATAAACTGAAAAAAGTATTAAAACTTTTAGATCTGACCAAGGAAGAAAATACCTGTTTGATGAGTTTTTCACATATCTCGAAGAGAATGAGATTCTCTCCCAATGGACTCCTCCAGAAAACCACAGCATAATGGTGTGTTTGAAAGGAGAAATCGGACTCTGTTAGACATTGTTCGATCTATGATGGATTTTGCCAGCTTGTCGATATCCTTCTGAGGATATGCACTCGAATCGGCCTATTATCTATTAAATAGGGTTCCAAGTAAGTCTGTAATTAAGACTCCATATAAGATATGGATAAAACGTAAGCCAGCACTTTCACACCTTAGGGTCTGGGGGTGCTTGGCCTATGTCAAATGGTTAGTTACAGATAAACTTGGATCTAGGTCTGACAAACGCACATTCATGAGGTACCCCAAAGAGATCAAAGGATATTTTTTCTACCATGCTGATGAATAAAAGATGTTCGTCAGTCTTAAGGCAATATTTTTAGAAAAGAAGTTTCTTGGTGAAGGAACTGTTGCCTCTAAGGTTGAACTTGATAAAGTTCAACAGGTAGAAGTACCAACATCAATAGCTGAACCTGAGTCGGATTTGATTAGATCAGATTCGGAGCCCAATGTACCTGCACCATTAAGGCGATCCGGTAGAGTACCGTGTCAGTCGGACGATACTACGATTTCATGGTCCGAGACGGTGATCCCATTGAACTCGATGAGAACGATGAGGATCCGATCACCTATATGGATGCAATGCAGAGATCTGATTCTGAAAAATAGCTTGAAGCCATGAAATCCGAAATGGAGTCCATGAAGGTCAACGATGTATGGACATTGGTTGACCCACCTGAAGGGGTGAAATCCTTTGGGTGTAAATGAATCTTCAAAAGGAAAAGGGGCACAGACGGAAAGGTGGAGACCTATAAAGCCTATCTGGTTGCCCAGGGGTATCGTCAATATTATGGTATTGACTATAACGAGATATTCTTCCCTGTGGTAATACTCAAATTCATTCGGATAATGCTTATAATAGCTGCCCATCTGGATTATGAGATCTGGCAGATAGATGTAAAGACAGCTTTCCTGAATGGAGAGCTGACCAAAGAGATGTATATGATACAACCTGAGAGGTTTACATCCACAGATGAGTCCAAGGTGTGCAAGCTTCAGAGATCCATTTATGGATTGAAGCAAGCTTCTCGGAGTTGGAACATACATTTTGATAAGGTGATCAAAAAGTATGGCTTCATTAAGAACGGAGAAGAGTCCTGCATCTATAAATGGGCAAATAATCTAGTTGTGGTATTCCTTGTCTTGTACGTGGATGATACTCTCTTAATTGGGAATGGCATCCCCGCACTACAAGGAATAAAAGTTTGGTTGTCATCGCATTCTCCATGAAGGACTTGGGTGAAGCATCTTACATCCTAGGGATGAAGATCTATAGGGATAGATATAAAAGGATGCTTGGGTTATCCCAGTCCACGTACATAGATACTGTGCTGAAGAGGTTCAGCATGGAGAATTTCAAGAAGGGCTATCTACCGATAGGCCATGAAATTTCTCTCTCTAAGAAGGATTGTCCAACAACTCCTGAAGAGAGAGAGCGTATGAGTAGAGTCCCATATGCTTCGACTGTGGGATCTATCATGTACACCATGACATGTACAAGGCCAGATGTGGCATACTCACTAGGAGTAGTGAGTAGATACCAATCTGATCCTAGAAAAAATCACTGAAAAGTGATTAAAGCCATCCTTAAGTATTTGAGAAATACTAAAGATCAATGGTTAATTTATGGCGAGTCAGATTTGAAATTTGTGGGGTTCACAGACTCCAGCTTTCAATCTGACCATGATGACAGCAGAAGCGTGTCGGATTATATCTTTACTCTGAATGGTGGAGCCATCTGCTGGAAGAGTTCCAAGCAGCATACTGTGGCAGACTCTGTTTGTGAAGCAGAGTACATCGCAGCATCGGATGCCGCAAAGAAAGTTGTGTGGCTGAAAAAATTCATCACCGAGCTCAGAGTAGCACCCTCCCTCGATGGTCCAATCCTGCTCTACTGCGACAGCACTGGTGCCATTGCTCAGACGAAGGAATCCAAAGCACACCAGCAGACGAAGCATATTTTGTGCCGCTTCCACCTGGTCTGGAAGATCGTGGATTGAGGTGACGTCGACCTTCAGAAGATCGACGGAAAGGAGAACCTGGCCGACCCCTTCACTAAAGCCCTGACGATGAAGGAGTTTGACAATCACAAGTCGAAGATGGGTATTAGATATTGTGCCGAGTGGCTTTAGGACAAGTGGGAGTTGTTGAAAAATATATCTCAAAAGTCAATCGTCAGCCTGTTGACGATTGAGCAACCTTGTATTGTAATTGATTTATTAATAAATAAAATATATTTTTGATATTTTCATCATAAGTTTTCATCTTCTAATGAACTCCATTGTTGTGATGAAGTCCTTAGGACTATTTAAGTTCGATAAAGAGAGGATTTATCGATTAGTTCTTAAAACTATTTATGACCAAATGATAGGCTGTTAATAAGGATGACAGCTTCTATCGAGCATAGGTCACTGTAGGCTATATGGGTTGGTTGTCCTCTTAACCAAAGAGTGTAGAGATACTGGTATGGCATACAGATGAGATATAAGGGTACATCATCATTGAACGTGACTAATTTCAGAGCATTCTGCTGTCGAGAATGTCTCTGATGGGATATAGGTATAAGTGTCCCTTAGACCTGAGATCGCCTCAGTGACTTGCAAGCAACTCACTGTGCTTTGGTACTGAACTAACTAAATTTCTAATTCAGTGACGGAAGGCTTCTGGGCACAGTCAAGTACTTGCAAAGTCAGAGTGTGATCGAGATGGGATTGACCACTCCAAGAGTTGGAGAAGAATGAGTCGCTGTATTTCAATTTAGCAAAACCTTGGCCAGGATAATCCATCAGATGGATTTGATATTTTGAAATACAATGTGGACAACCTGATCAGAGTTGATAGTTAAACTCTGAGGTGTCCTATGAGCATTTTGGTCAAGGGGATGAATTATATGGAAACTATATCCGCATGGGTTCTAAGGATGTTGTTCTACACATTCGATCTATCCGACCGTCGGGTACCATTGCTAGATGGTCACTTTGATTGGTACAAAAATTTATTTTTATACTATCAATTTAGGTTCAGACCTATGAGGTCACACACATTAGAGTTCATGATCCGATCGGATGGTTGATCAATGATTAAGAATCGTTCTAGGGTTAAACGATCAATATGATTGACATTTAACCTAGTGCAAGTATTGTAGGAGGATCGATTAGCAATTTGATTGCTAATTGACTTAATTTGATTAAGCCAATATGCTGAGATTAAGTTTAATTGAATATGATTTAATTAGATTTGGTTTGGATTTGATTGGATCAAGTTCAATTGGTTTATTGGATAAGCCAAGTGCAAGAAAAAACTAGTCCTAATTTAATTAGGACTTGGGTCAACCTAATTTTTAATTTGATTAAAAAATTAAATCAGATTTAAATCTAATTTAATCTGATTAAATTAGATTCTTAATTGGGTTAAGACTTATTTGAATTGGGTTGATTTGATTTTGGTTTGAGAAACTAAATTTGAACAAGTCATAGATTGAACCCTAGTAAGACTAGGATTCCACCTTGCGCCACTTTAGCCCCCCACGCCCACTCTCTCTTATTTTGTACGATAAAATCTTTTCACCCAGGCCTTCACGCATGCCCAAAGCTTTCCACTCTTTCTCTCTTACATGGAATGTGGTTGTGGACCAAGTCAAAGTAGGAATTAGTTTAGATTTCAAATTCTATGAGATAGAATTTTAAGAAACCAAAGCTCTTTCCTTATAGCACTGATTTTATTTAGATTTTTTTTAAGATTTTTGTGGGTTTTATGGCACATATTGTGTGCTCTTGCTGGTGGTCCATGGTAAAAGAAGGAGGAGGGGGCGCCCAAGAGTTGGGCATCCCTTGTCATGCCCTGTTTGGATTTTTTTTGACTAGGTATTTGACCTAGACAAGGATTCTTGATATCTCTTGATTTAAGATAATTTTTTTTTAAAATTTTTATGGATTATAGAGCATTGAGATACCTTTGGGACGTGTGAAAATTAGGGAGAAAGAGTATTAGGGCGTGGAGATATAATAGACACAAAACTAAGTGTCTGGGTTAGAGCAAAGAGAAGAAAAAGAGGGTCTTCTTCTAGGGTTGCTGAGTTCACCTCTTTCCTTCCTCCATCTGTGAGTTTTCTGAGAGAAAGAGTATTAGGGTGTGGAGATATAATAGACACAAAACTAAGTATTTGGGTTAGAGCAAAGAGAAGAAGAAGAGGGTCTTCTTCTAGGGTTGCTGAGTTCACCTCTTTCCTTTCTCCATTTGTTAGTTTTCTGAGAGTGTCTCATATCTAAAACTCCTTCTATTTTTCATCTTTTGAAGAGTCCAAATCAAGAAGAAGGAGGCATCTGATCGATCATCGAAGAAGGATCAGCATAGTACTAGCATGCTGTGCTAATTTTCTGGATCAGGACTTCTGATCGTGATTCGTGGGCTCGTGTGGACAACTCCTAGAGACCGGATGCGTGTGCAGATCGCAACATCATCCTCAAGCTCGGATCAACAAAGTTAGAATATCTAACTTGCAAGGTAATAGATCTGATCTATTATATTTTACATACATTAGATGTAGTATAGAAACATATTGATGTGATCAACATGTAGTTCTTGCTCTTTATATTTTAATTTTTGATTTAATACCATATAATAATCATATAATAGGATCTTAGATCTAGAGATTCTCTGATTTTATAAAATAAATGTTGATTTATTTTAGTCTTTCGCTGCTTGATCTTGAAAAAGTTTCAAGATCTAACCCTGAAATCCTAGATCTGGTTCCTTCACATGTTACTAGCCCAAATAACACTTGGGCTTTTTGGCCCACCACACTTCAGCATAAGGACTGAGGTGGGTTGGGCCAGGCTAGCTCGGTTGGACCAATAAAAAATTAATTTTTTTAAAAAAAATCATCTGAATTCTGAAGAGAAGTAGCTATAGGGCAAATTTTTCATTCTCCATGCCTACGCATACTGAGCCACACCACCATCAGCTGTGCACCCTCTACCTACAGTCCTTATTAGCCTCCACGGTCTATGCCTCCACGGCACCACCATCAATGCCTCACCTCCAAGCGATAGGCAGCATGTGCTCGTTCTTCGAATTTGGCCATAAGACCACTATCATCGTCGTGACGAGATATTAAAAGCCATGAGACCACTCTCTAAAATCTCCCAGTAGGGAGTTGATTCAATGAAAAATAAAGTGCTAGAAGGTATCTTTTTTCTTTTTTGTTTTACAGTAGCTTTCTTGGATAGAGGATAAAATGATGGAAAACTTTTTGTGATAGATCTTCCCTAAACCTTATGAGGTCTTGGTCTTGGATGCACTTTCTGCCTTCAAACGAATAGAAAAGTCATTCTTCCTCCCCTTTTTGTTGGGCATTCTTTTTATTTTGATGAGAGAGTATCTCAACAAGACTATGGTAGAAAACTGTCTCGCTGTGCTGGGCACCTTTGTCTCATCTCTTTCTTTTATCTCACCCAAATTTCATCTGAAATCTCTCTCTCTCTCACGTTCTCGATCTAGTCTGGATCGTCTGGTCTGAGCTCTCTCTCTCTCTCGGGCTCTCTCTCTTAATCTCTCAACCAAACTCCTCCTGTATCATTGATAAATCGTACTCTCAGTTTGAGCTCTCAATCTCTCTCTCTCTTATTCTCTCTCGACATAAACTGTCTTCTAATTTATATATGACTTTATCTTTCTCTATCTCTGGCTCTCTACTGGTAGCATTGTATCTTGATATTTTGTACTAGTATCATCTTTGTAATATGTACTTTGGCATGCATTCACTGTGATTTATGATGTTAATGTTGGATTTTTGAAAAACCATGGAGTCTCAATCCATGGATAAGTGTATTAATCTGGATGATGAGTCAGAAATTCCAATTGAAACTGAAATTAAATCTAATGTTTCTAGATCAATAAATAAGAAGCAAAAAATAGAAACCTCAGATGTTTGGAAATTTTTTATAAAAATTGGTAAAGCAAAAGGTGGAATAGAAAGAGCAGCATGTAATGGTTGTAAGCATGAGTATAAAGTTGGTCCTAAATTTGATGGTTCAAATTATGAACTTCACATTTGTATCGTCATTTGCAAAGTTGTAAAATGGTTGAATATCATAATATGGGGGAAATGATCATTGATCAAATAGAAAAAATAAGATCTAAAAAAATAGATCAAATGGTTTCTTGCGAAATACTTACAGAAGCTATCATTAAGCGTGACTTGTCTTATAATTTTGTTGAATATGATAAGATTAGAGCTTGGGCAAAGTATGTGAATCCAAATATAGTGATGAATTTTAGAAACACTATTGTAGCTGATATTCAAAAAATTCATTTAAGAGAGAAAGAGAGCTTAAACAAGCCATTGCTAAGGTTTCTAATAGAGTATGTTTGACTTTGATGTATGGACAGCATGTACTATTGAGAATTATATTTATTTAATTGCTCATTTTGTTGATAAAAATTAAAAATTAAATAGTAAATTTTTTAATTATGCTCGTATGAAACCTCTCCACACTAGAGTTGAATTGGCTTCAACTATATTGGATTGTTTGAAAGAATGGGGCATGGAGAAAAAAGATTTTTCTATTACCTTAGATAATGCTTCATCCAATGACAACATGGTAGATAATTTGAAAGATTGTCTTCATTTGCAAAATAACTTATTGTGTGATGGAGAATTTATTCATGTACATTATTCTGCTCACATACTGAATTTATTGTTCAAGAAGACTTGAAGGTAGCTAGTGAATGCCCGTATAAAATTAGAGAGAATATCAAATATGTGAGGGGATTAGATAGAAGGATGAAAAAATTTCAAGAATATGTTAGGCAAGTGGATTTTGGTATAGGGATTGGTTTAAGATTAGATGTATTAGCCAGATGGAATTCAACATATTTGATTCTTAATAGTATACTTAAATATGAAAAGGCTTTTGCTAGTTTCCAGTTGGTTGATAGAAATTTTAAATTTTATCCAACAGATGATGAATGGAGGAGAGGATAGAAAATATATGAATTTTTGAAACCATTTTATAAGACTACTAATAAGATTTTTGGCTCATCTTACCCGACTTCCAACTTATATTTTTTGTAAGTTTGAAAAATTGAATATATGTTGAATGATAATTTATATTGTGAAGATGAGGTTATCAAGGACATGGCTCAAAGAATGAAAGAAAAATTTGACAAATATTGAAAGGAGTATAGTATAGTACTTGCATTTGGAGCTATTCTTGATCCATATATGAAGCTTGAATTTTTAGAATTTTGTTACTCAAAGATTGATCCTTCTATTGCTGAAGAGAAAAAAAAATTTATGAAGATAAAATTATACAAGCTCTATAAACAATATACAAATAGTCCAACGCATCATCAAATGTAAGTGTAAATGCTTCTCAATCCAATATTTTGCCTAGGACAAGTGGAGGAGCTAAAACCAAGGATACAAAAATTTTTAGTGTAAGTTTTGAATATTCTTTAAAATTTATTATTTTGAAATTTTACTTTCTTTTCAACTATATGTTATTTAATATCTTATTTTTTTATTGTGAATGTATTTAAAATTCTTTTGGAGTTCAAGAAATATGGGAGTGTAACTAAATCTAATGCTGGCAAATCTGAATTGGATTTTTATTTGGAAGAGCGAACACTTGATTATGACCACTTTAGTGATTTGGATATACTCAAGTATTGGAGGGATGCTACATAATATTTTGATCTTTTAGTTATGACACGTGATGTGCTAAACATTTCAATTACTATAGTAGATTTGAATTTATTTTTAGTATTAAAGGTCGTGTTCTGAACAAGTATAGAAGTTCTCTCCTTCCTAAAAAGGTCCAAACTCTTACTTGCAATGAAATTGGTTGCATGGCTTTGTTCTAAATGATAATTCTTTTTTTTATATTCTTTGGATTTATTTTACTATCTTGACTAATGATTGATTTCTAATGAGATTGATTGTCTAATTCTTTTATTTTTGTTAATTTTAGATGAAGAGCATAACCTTGAGACATATGTGTCAAAAGCAGATTCAAATATTATGTAGCTTGAGGAAGAGGCAAATAAAGATAATGAAATACGATTTATTGTGGACATTGAATATTACATGGTTTAGTGTGATGAATTATTGAATTTATGATATTTGAAACTTTGTATTTATACTTTATTAATATTTGGGTTGAATTTTTAAATTTTAGATATTTGAATTGATGATGTTTCAATTAAGGATATGCAGATTTGTTAGCATATAGTGTATGTTAATTTTTTTTATCAGGTTATATTTTCTTTCAGATTTTAGTGGGCAAGCTTGGCCCAGCCCACGGTCCTTAAAGAGTTGGGTTGGGCCAGCTATATGCTGTCCCATTTTTTGGCTAAGCCCAACCCAGCCCAGCCTATCAAATTTTAGGCCCTTGTGGGCTGGGCCGGGCTCGGCTAGGCCGGTCCATTTTGACAACTCTAGCCGTATCCTAGTCGAAAATTGCTAGTCTCAGCATAAAGAAAAAAGTAAGAGCAAAAGCGGGCATACCCCTATTTATAGAAAATAGAAGCAGTCTAGATCTAGTGTCAATTTACTGACAGCATGTTGAGCTAGACAATAGTTCATTTTGTGCAATTGAGCCCCACCATGTCCCTATAATAAATGAGCAAAATAGGTCCGACCCAATCTAATAGATACTTTGGTCAACTTTTTACTCTCTTCATGCAAGCTACATTTTAGCTCAGACTCGAGAGTAGAGGGCATCTAATCCAGAATATAAATTGACCTTGGGTATGACCAATCTTCACCATGCATTGATTAGCAATCGATCTATTTGCCTCGATGCATGCTGAGTTGAAGTACTAGATCGAGATTTCTAGCAGCCATTACACATCATATTGTTACCATATTCAGCTCACATTTGGGATACATCCCAAAACCATCAAGTGACAGCTCACTCTGACTAGATATGGCAAAAGTAGCATAATTTTCTTAACAACTCCTACCTCCTTTATAAAGATGGCTAGCCGCCCCCATCTATAAATAAGGGACAACGGGGATCCCTAGGTCTGCTCTTAAGCTCCTCTCTCTTCTTCTTTTTCGTTGTTCTTTGATGACTGACTTGAGCATCGGAGTGTTCCCATTAGAACTAATTCTAGCAAGGGATTTGACTTGTAGGTTCAGCCATCTTCTTTTGATCAGTTCGGTGCTGACATTCAGCTACCTCAGAGTTATCGATTTAGATGCCACATTGGGCACCAATAGCAACAATCCCCCCCTTCCTTGGTTGGCCAGCTCTCCAATCTCATCCTCCTTGATCTCTTTTCCAACCGACTCACTTGCTCAATCTCGGCCACCCTCTCCAACCCACCTGACTTTCAATATCTCTGCCTTGATCATGACCAACTCACAAGCTCCATTCTCGACTCCTTTGGCTCCTTCTACATCATTCCATACCTCGAGCTTAACCTATTCCACAACTCCTTTTTTGGTTCCCTCTTGGTGTCCTTTAGCAATCCAGACTGGAGCATCATCAACATATCGATGAATCAACTCATTAATGATGTACACTCACTCTTGGGCAGTTCAGTAAGAGTGGTAGAGCCTCTAACGTCAATCACCACATATTTACTCTCTGAGGTTTGATATCTCAGTCATATATTATGCTACTAACTGATCGCTCAAGAGCTGTCATTTGTTTTCACTTTATGCCATATTACATTTGACAAAAACCTCTCCTTGGATCAGAAGGCTCTATAATTTTGATCCTTTTGATAGTGAGAATCAGCAACAGCCAAGTGCTAACCCACAAACCACGCCCACCGAATACCTAAGCTGATGTATTGGTCGACTCTCATGTGCTGTAAGTATTCTTCCTGCAGTGCTTCTGAAATCCTAATCTCCTCCCAGTTGATGAATGGAACTTTTTCCTTTCCATATTTCTCTGATGCTAGCTGATCCGATCTGGCTTCTTCCTCCATCGATGCGACAACTTCATCCCTTGGCTTATCATCAATCTCTTAAGGAACATGCAGATCTTTGATCTCCGCCACATGATCTTCTCGAATAACCTCACAACTTTGGACTTAAGCCACAATAAGATCCATAGAAGGTTCCTGACCTAGGTCAACCACCTGATGGATCTAATGGTGCAGTTCAATGTGAGCTACAACTAGCTCTATAGGAAGATCTTGATAGGACTGATGACCAACCAACTTGACTGATACTTCTACTTCTACAACAAGTGCCTCTATGGAGCCTAGCTCCTGGCTTGCAAGTGAGATGGTGCACGGATGGAATGTTCAACTAGTGGTCAAATTTGTATTATTGTTTAATTTCTTTAGGATCTTTCTCCATGATATATAGTTTGTTATTTTATAATTATCATTTTTGATGCTTTCCTTTGAAAATAAGCGGGAAGGATGTTTGTATAGGAGGAATGGATGGTTAGGGATTGTTACTCTAATATGATTTGTATTTTGGGAGAGAACTAGATGTCCAATAATAATGTATACCATTTTTACTTCTATATGAATTGAAAAATTATTCAAATTTACCTCTATCCCTCTTTCTCTTTACTGTCACTATATTTCTTTTTATCTTTGCTTGCTTTTATTTTTTTTTTGTATCTTTAAATTTTAGTATTTTAATGACAAAAATAGTGTAATACTAAAAATATTTTAAAAAATATTAAATATAAATAATTAAATATTATCAATAACCTGTATGTCTATTATTTCAAAGATTGATATATGAATAACAATTAAATTTAAAAATACAACAAACATAAATCAATAAATAAATAATATAAAAAAATTAAAAATTGAAAAGTAGCCTCATCTTGTTAGGCATGTTTATTAAATGGATATATTTTGCATTTTAGCTTAAGCCGTTGGGTAAAATGTTTAATGCCATCCTATCCAAAATGCTTCAAGCTAGAGAAGGTACGATAGATCGACTGACATATGAATGGGTTTTTTTTGACCTACCACTTTTACTATGATATAGGCTCTTTTGAGTTATCATGGAGGAGTCGAATGGTTATTATTAGGACTAGAAACGAATCAGATGTGGATTGGATATCAGCATATCTATATCCATATTTATTTAATTTAACAAATATAGATACAAATATAGATGTTAGTTGGATGTGAAAATTCATATCCATATTTATTTTATGTAGATATAGATACAAATCGAATACTGAAAATATGAATATGAATATAAATTGGATAGTTAAACTTTATGAACATAAAATTAAAGATATTATTTAGTAGATAATAAATCAAGTTAATAATATATTGATGTGATTATTTATTTTTTTAAATTTATAAATATTATATAAAATTAAATAGAATTATAAATAGAATTAGATATTTAGATATAAATTAAATAGTTACTCATCTATATTTATATGTATTTTTTTTTTAATGAATATGGATGAGGATATTAAGTGAATGCTGAAATTTCTATCCTCAATATGGATGGATTATTCGATCCATTTCGACCCATGGTTATATTAAGCTCCTTTCCTTCTTGATGCCAGAAACCTTTTTGATCTTTTGATCCCGGAGATAAACAAGAATCTCTTACCCTTCCTCGCTTTTCTTTACAGGCTACCGGGTTGTTTCTAGCGAAAACGAAAAAGAAAAAGGAAAAAAAGCTATAAATTCCAGGTAGTCTCGCCCCTCCCGCGTCGACGGTTTGCCCTTCTCCCTGTCGTCTCGTATCTAGGGCTCCCCATCCTCTCGACCGTCGCCTTTCCTTCAGGTACAGCCTCTGCCCAAACCCCTGTCTCCTCTCTTCCCCTCTCGGACAGATCCCCTTGGAGAATGAAGTAAATTTAAAAGAAATCAAAAGAAAAAAAGGTATCCGACTCATCGTTGAGTTTCTCCTGTTGTTCTCGTTCAATCCGTAATGTTCTTGTTCACTGTTAATATCCTGCAGGTAAGGTAAGCAATGGAGCAGTGGATGCATCAGATTGAACAATGGGTTCGTCAGCAGCCAGTGGAGCAGCTCTATGCTGCTCTTGCTGTTCTCATCGTGACTCTTGCTTTCTTTGGCATCCGTAAGTGTCATCCTAAACTCGCCAATTCGATCGTCTTTAGCTTTTTTCCCCCGAAATTCGACAACTTGTTGCAAAAAAAGGAAAAAGAAAACGTGGGTATATTGGCATACAGTCTTTGGGTAAACAAAGTGAGGTAGGTGATTAAAACTATGATTTTATCTGTATTTTAAGCGTCAAGATAAACAGCTTAAGGATGTAGCAGTGCATCTCAAGCTTAACCGTTCTTCACATGTTCTTTATGCGGCAAAAGGCGTTCGGTAAAAGGACTTACAAATCAATATTGGGATTTAACAACAGTTGGGTTTCAATAACGAGTCATTGAAATATTTTTTTATTAGCCCGCAACCACTTGTTTGAAAAGTTTGGGCGGGCCTACTTTATTTGAAAGAGGACAACTTTCTCCTAGCTCATACTTGCTAGCTTCTGGATACCAATCCGTAGGGTTTATTTGAACACTAAGATGTTTCAGATTAATGAGATGTTTCAAATTTCAACCTTGGCCTGGTTTCTATCAAATACTATTAAATGTAGCTTTCTGCAGTTTGTACTTGGCTAACTTAGCTCAAGCCTGACTGAATCCTGCCTAAATTTCAACTGCAACACCTTTATAATCTATAATCTCCAATTTCGTTAGCCTCGACTTCCAATGGTCTGTAATAAATTTGAGACTAAAGATTAGGGATGACTGATAAGACTGCAAAGCAAGCAAAGTGGCAAACTTTGACCCATGAAGTTTCTACGCATGCGCGCATGCGAGAGAGAGAGAGAGAGAGAGAGAGAGAGAGAGAGAGAGTACGGTCAACATAAATAATAGAATATCAATGTTTAATTGATGAAGAAAATATTAAAAAGTAGAGGTACACATTGCAAGTAATGCTTCTTAAGATTTGTTGCAAATAGGTCTTGAATCTTGATAAAGAAGAGGCCTAAGTTTTCTGATGGTTTGAGGGAGGTGAAGCGTGAAAAAACCTGTTAGAGTATCTAATTCTTTCTTGCAGTAATTGGTGATATTCAGCACTGATCTCATATTTTTTGCTTTAATCTCACAGTCCGTTTATTGAAGCCCTCCAAGTCTACTACCATAGTGCTTGCCGGACTAAGTGGTAGTGGGAAAACTACTCTGTTTTTCCAGGTACTGGTTTGTATCTTCTGGTTCCCTTTTGCAGGTGGTGAGAACAGGGAGGGGAGATTAAAGAAAAAAATTATGAACAAATTGGATGAACGTAAGCCAATGATAAAACATTTATGCATATAACCTTCTTTTGCAATTGAAAGTGATTATTGGTACTGAATTCCATAATTTCATGCATTATGCTGAGCATCTTAAGATGATTACATACATGAAAAAAGATGTACTACAGCTTATAAAAAAGAAAGGAACAAGGATTAACAAATTGAAGTCAAGGATCAATTTAGTGGCTTAATGTGGACCTATATCTTGGGACTTGGTAAAAGTTGATAAACAATGAGTAGAAGAAGAAAGGAATGTTAGTTTGCTAATTTGCTTGTCTGGTGCTCTGTAGGTTCATGCCAACTCTTAGGATTGTTTGATGATGGATTTTCCCATAAAGTTCAGCACTAAACATTGTTCATTATTTTGAATACATAAAAGTAAGTTTCAAAATTTCAAGGTACAAGGGCATATTAACTAGGGGTGGGTACAATGTGTCATTTTGAAGATCATTCAATTGAAGGATATTGACAGATATGTGTGGATACAGTCGAGTGTGACATTTTTGGGTTATTTTTGGATTTACTTTTTTTTTTTTTTTTGGTGTGTGGATTTTGGGGTTTAACTTTGAATCTGAAAAATCATTGATTTTGATTCTGGATTCATGCTGTGAGGTATAAATCACATGATCAAACAACATCCAATCCTCATTTGACAAAATCCCTCATGTCTTTCTTCAGTTAAATGCAAAATTCCACTCAGGTTTTGAAGACATAAGGATAAAATGAGAGGAGAGAGAAGATTTACATAGCTAGGATAATTTTCTAGCCCCAAAAATCAAACGCCAAGCTTTGATCTCACAGGCCAATGTCTGTCAATAGTTTTCCCTTCTCCTTCACTTCATTCCATTATCACATGGTGGTGAATATTGCAAAAGAGTCTATTTTAGTTATCTTGAGCTGCAAGGGATGAAATCACTTGGTTTAGGGTCAATTTGGGCTTGATCTTGGATGAAGCAATTTTGTCCACCTTAAACCACTCAGGTTGGGTCTTGTTCAAGCAATAACCCCTTGTATTGGTGAGAGGTACATATCGGTGGATATGTGTCATATTGATTGGTATGCCAAACCTCACCTAATGGATTGAGCCAACAAGGGTAGCAGAAAATTTAGTTTGAAGGGGAGGTTCATAACTAAATATCATGGGTAAGCGTCATAGCTAAATAGCATGAGTTTAAGTACTAGATGCTATGGTAACCATTGAAAATTGTGAGTTGGATAGAAGGAAATGGATGTGCAAGGTTAACCAAGAGAAAGTGCATTTGTGAGAATATGGATCGCTATCCTTTAGCAAGGTAGAAACTGAAACATTTTAACCAGAATTGATAGGTTTTGTTGTTTTTTGGACAAACCAAGAGGAAATTCACAAGAAATATTATCAACTTATAAGCAATGCGACCCATTTTGATTGTCTAAAAATTGAGAAATCATATTGCAGAATCTAGAAGCAAGCATGGTCTTATTACATATTAAATAATCAATAATGTGTAGCTCAAATTATAAGTCTATTAATTATTAAAGAATTGACATTAAGGCCACAGATTACATATCTTGGCTGTCGACACCACCTTTAAATATGATAATGCCAATGCTTATATTTTGAATTACATGCATGCTTGTGCCCATATGTTTTGTAGACATGTTTGTGGGCTCAAGATACAATGCAATGAATTTGTAAAATAGATGACTGATATGGATTGGCCTTGAATGGAGGGCAATATATCATCTACATGTACTTGATAGCCTTTGAGACCCTTTCCCCACTATCATAATGACAATTGTATTCTAAATAATCTGTAAGACCTTGGTGATTATATGAGTAATTAATCTTGACAATACAACCAATATTAATATAACTATTGCCATTAACTTTGGATTGACTGGACATGGGCCAAGCTTGGGCTAGGCCAACTTTGGGCCAAGTCTGGTGACAATGGGGAGGTATTGAACTTCGGCTGAAAACTCGAAGGAGGAAGGATATGTTAACACAACTGATTATGGCAAGGTAGAAACCCCATTATGAGACGTATGACATAAGGAAGATGGTAGTTGAAAGAGGAGTAGGGGTAGATCACTCTCTTCCAAGGCCAAAAGCATCGTCTGGGCTGGCCTCTCCAAAGATACATCTCTTACAATACCCACTTGTAAACCCTAGACACCCACCACAAGGGAGGAGAGAATAGAGAGAAAACAAGAGGAGAATAATTCCCACAAGAGAATTTCCATTACTCAAGGGTCTTCAGTATTGATTACTATACCAACCCCAATATGGGTATTTATAACTAGTATACAGGGACTTTTTTCTTCAACTTTTCAATGTGGGATTGCAAATCCTATTCTAACTCTAAGAATCTTAACTATTAAATTTTTCAATAACATCAAAAGTTCTAAAAAAGAAAGTTCACAAGAAATCAAATCTTCCTAGAATTGACTAATATCAAACTTTCCTAACTGAAATAGGAAATAATTAGTTATTAAAAACTAGTAATGTCTTGAGACCCATGCGTATGGGATCCACGACCCGTGCAGTCGGGATCTGCGACCCATGTGGCCGCGATCCGCGACCCATGCAGCCAGGATCCACTACCCGTGCAGTTAGGATCCACGACCCATGTTGTCGTTAAGTGCACGAGACTCTCTAGCATCATTTGGAACATAGAATTTTATTTGGACTTTGTGGTGAGCGTAAGCCTAAAGATTCTTGAAAGGATCAAGCTCATGCTTGCACTCGAGCTTGGCCTACGTGGGCATGTTTGGATGGGTTTAGATGTTTGGCGGTACTTGAACAATGAACAGTTTTAGGTTTAGCTAGAAGCCTTGGCATTGGGTGGAGTTCTGAGGGTGTACACTTGGGGCATGTAGGGGTGGCGATGACAATGAACGGTCCTTTTGGTGACATAGGTAGAGGGGAAGAGTGTTGACATCTGTGAAACATAAAAGGAGGCTGAGGACTACCACCATGAATGAAGTCTATAGGAGGAAGAGAGGAGTTGATGCCGCCCTTGGCTTTTGAAGATGATGGGAAGGAGGGCATCATACAAGAGGAGCAATAATCGAACAGGTGGATTGTGGTAGTGAGTTGGGGATGCTCTAGGACATGAGTAGCCAACATTAGGTCTCCTCATCATTGCAGGGACCTACAGGAGGAACAAAGGCTCAAAGGGGCCAGAGGCGCTTGTATGATTGGAGATTTGGAATGAGAGTTAGGTTTTGGTTTTGGATTAACTAAAAAGTAAATTGATCTGGCCATCCAGAAGATTTTTGATTGATGAATAGTTATGTTGTAAAAATAATTAGCTCAATATATAATATATTTGATAACTTTCAGTTCAGCCTTGGTCAAGGTTGAGCCTGGCTCAAAAATCAGTTGGGCCTCAATTTAAAGCCCAGATCCGACCCAAAACTGAAAAAAAATTACGCCTGAAGACTTGGTTAAAGCTAGCATGGACTAACAGGCCTGTGTTGGCTTATGCCCATTTCCAGCCCTAAACTCTACCATTCCCACTTTATCAGCCCCATATCATGTGTACCATCAGCGTGATCCTTATCTTCATCGGAGTTGTAACCAGACATCAGTCCCCGCTTGGCTTCACAAGGGAAGGAATTCAGTGTTATTTATTAATTAGAGAACCTAAAAATATGAGCCTGCATTCAAACATAGATTTTATCCTCAAAATGCTGTTTTTTCAATTTTTAATACCTTTGGGATCATTAGTTTTGAATTTTTGGTTTTAGATTATAGATTAAAAATGCTTGAGAAATAATTATAGGGCAGTTATTGGAGCAAGATCAAGATTGAGTAATGTCCCATTTTTTTACTGGAATTGGTATAAAACCAATGTCATTCCATACTTTTGTTGTATTTCTCCACAGCCACATTATTAAAGCTTGAAAATGATGCATATAATATGATTTGAAGAAAATATGCATCAGTACTTCAGTTGTAGATGTAAAACTGAGTTATATACTTATAATTTCATTATTAGGGGAATGAAATATGATTGCATGTTTTTTCTTGCTGACATTTATATAATTATATAATTTTATTTATCATCTTCGAATCTTTGGTTTAACGAAACCTATCATTTTATTCTTCAATTTACATTCTGACTACCATTTTCTTTGTTGTTCTTTATATGCTAGCTTCGTGATGGTTCTCCACATCAAGGAACCATTGCATCAATGGACCCAAATGAGGGAACATTTGTGCTGCATTCTGAATTGGAAAAGGTAGCAATCTAACTAATTATATAAGCACCTAGATACGTAAATAAAGCCATAACCTAAGAATATTGCTGCTCTATATTGTTTTAGTGAAAAATGAAGAGAGACTGCTATGCTGGTGCTGGTACAGTATAATGCTGATCACACTTCCATCTCCTGTGTGCAGAAGGGCAAACTGAAACCTGTCCATTTGATTGATGTTCCTGGGCATTCACGGCTTAGACCCAAACTTGATGAATTCTTGCCTCATGCAGCTGGTCTCATTTTTGTTGTGGATTCTCTAGATTTCTTACCAAACTGTCGAGCAGCAGCTGAGTAAGTTTTACTAACTTTCTATTGGTTAAGTTCTATTTGCTTTGATTTTATTTAAGCAGATAGCTATATGCATCTTAAATTCATGTTGACTAGTCATTTCCTGCTTAAGATGTGCTATAGTTCTAGCTGGCGACAGGAGGGTTCTTTGGTGGTTTGCATTCAATCTTTATATGCTGGTGGCCATTGCACTAGTTTAAGCACTACTTGTCATTGGATTGTTCACTCTATTAACTAAATATTTACTTCCTCATATGTTATTATTTTTGTGTTGAAGGTATCTGTATGATATTCTGACTAAGGCAAGTATAGTGAAGCGGAAAATGCCCATTTTGATAGTGTGCAACAAGACAGATAAAGTGACAGCACACTCAAAGGAATTCATCAGGAAACAATTAGAGAAGGAAATGTAAGATCCTAAACTTTCCTCAGTTTGAAAGCTGTCCTTTAACATATTAACTTTACAAAGTGCGTTATGTTCGAGAAAAGCTTTTGTGGTTAAACTGCTAGCACCTTTATCAATATCAATAATTTTTGTAGGGGTTTCTCACTAAGTTTGTGGTGTTTGCTAAGATGTAAAAGAAAAGTTGTTTTTCTTTTTATATTTCTGGACGTCGATTCCTTTGTGCACGCCCACCATAACTTTTAAACTTTAATGGATGACTGTAACACAAGCTAAAGAAAAGATGAGATGCATGATAGTCAAGGCATAATGGGGCTGAGCTTGATTGAGCCTGGGTTTGGTCAAGCTTGGATTGAAATTATTTTTGAGCTTCTAGATACTAGGTTGAACCTAGCTGAACATGAACCTGTTTCAATCAGCTTGATAATCTTAAACCAAGCTGAAATCAGTTCAGGCTTGGGTCAATTTTGGTTCAAAATTGAATTGAGGCCTGGTTTAAGCTTAATGCTTAACTGATTGATAAGTTCAAAAAGCCCGCTAATCAAATCTTTAATCTTAAAATGCATATTCAGATAAAAATAATCAAATATGCCGACAAATATAAAGCATTCGATCTATTTGATATATTATTACTAAACGTATTTTGGATCTGATCTAGCTGGATTTATTTTTCTCTTAGCTTGAAATGAATTTTCATCCTATAAAATGACCTTGATTTGTGCTTATTATGAGCTGAGCTCCAGCCAGCTCAAGATGGCAATAAGTAGGACATTCTTTTGGCCCAGATGAATGGTAGCACCAGGTTTTGATGTATAATAAACTTCTCGATTTCTTCAATGAGCATTTTAATGCATGTTGGGGAAGATCAGCCTGTTATCCCTAAAGGAACTTTTATCCGTTAAGCGACGGCCCTTCCACTCGGCACCATGGGATCACTAAGGCCGACTTTCATCCCTACTTGATGGGTGGGTCTTACAGTCAGACTCTCTCCTGCCTTTTGCACTCGAGGGCTAATCTCTGTCCGACCCGAAGAAACTTTTGTATGCCTTCGTTAGTTTTTGGGAGGCCTACGTCCAATAAAAACTGTCTACCTAAGACTGTCCTTTGGCTAGGGCTGGAACAGGCCATAGCACGGCCCGCAATTTTTTTATGGATTTCGCGCTGGGCTGACCCGATAAGCCTGGCCTGATTAAGCCCGGCTCGAAAATTTTTTAAAATATGAGGCCCGAGCCCAACCAGGGCCTAATCGGGCCGGCCCGAACCTAATCGGACCGGCCCAGATCAATTGCAATTTCTCGGATAAAAATTAGTCTTTCCAATAAGTAGGTTGTTCTCTTAAAGTGCCATGGGAACAAAGTAATACGGGTATGTGTTCTTCCACTGCTAAAGAAGTAACATATATTGAAAAGATTATCTGCAGCCACTATTAGCATCCTGGATGTTCTCCTGTGCTTAAGATGATATTTTGTGCACCACATGCATAGGTACAAAGAGATACTACATTAATATTTTATTCCAGAGGGAGGATATCCATTGCACTCGTGAGAGTAATATATCTATTCCATAGAATAGACATACAGAAAATAGATGAAGTGAATAAACTACATTTGATATGCACTGAACTGGAGATTCAATAGGAGGGATTCAGAGTCTTAATTTGTTCAAGAATCAAGATGTAAGGCATTGAGGGAGGGAGATTATGTAGTGGCCAAACTTGAAACGGCGAACGACGATGGTGATGGGTGAAGATGGGAAGACTGGCATCGGTGATGGCCAATGAGGGAAGATGGAAGACCGATGTGGCCGCGTCGATGATGGCAGATGGGGGAACACAGAATATTGGAGTCGGTGATGGAAAAAAACCGAAAGACGAAAGATGAGGGATCTCTCCGTCTGAGCGTCGCCGTCGGTCTTTATTTTTTAGTAGAAGACGGAAGTCGGAAGACGATGAAGGTCGCCCGAAAGTCTGACGAACAAGGCACCCTCGTCGGCGATGGGAGAAGACAAAGATGGCGATGGCCGGTGGACGGACAAGGATCACGATCCATGGCCAGGGGCTAGGGCATCGAATGAAAATTTGAGAAGAGTGAAGATGAAAGGCCAGGGGCTATTCCTATAATCCTATTCAGCTGAATTGGCTCTGGCTAACTCAAATATTAAGAAGGGTGGCAGTGGCATGGAATTGGGCTTGGGCTAACTCGGGCTGGAATTCGGGCTGGGTTCGGGTCGAAAATAATGGGTTGAACTTCGGACTGGACCCGGGCCGGGCTAAAGGTATACCCGATCTTGTCCAAAAAGATAAATGGGCTCTAAATTTAGGCCCAAGCCCAACCTGAACTGTTTTGAGTCTGGCCCAAAGCCTGATCCGAAATCAACTCGTCCCGATGGGCTTCCGGCCGGCCCGAGCCCAGTTCCAGCCCTACCCTTAGCCCGTAGATCCTGACACAATGCTAGAATTCTAGCTCTTCCGAATGGTATCTCACTGATGTCTTATGAAACCACAATAATCAGTGGAGTGAGGTTTAGATCTTCCTCCTGCATTCTTCGAAAAATAGTTGTATAGATTGCAGCAATATTTTAATGTAGATTTTGGCTTTACTTTATGGATCTCCTTATCATTAATGAGGATGTTAACAAGTGCCTCGGAATGCATGTGTATCACCGTGCAATGCAAACCACAAACAACAAGCATTATCCCAACTTTTTGGTCAATGCTATAAGTTCTTCGCAGAAGTTTACAAAGTACTGCATTATTTTATAATGCATGTTTTTTTTCTCAAACCTTTCCTAGCTGAACCATAGTATCTGTGCTGTCCTATATTATGTTATATAACATTGTCTGCTAAACACCTAAAACCTTAGGGGGCCTGGTTGGATTCTTCACTAATTTTCCATGGAATAAACCATATATAGATAAAAAGTTGAGAGTTTGAGAAGCAAATATGCAATTGGGAGGGAGATTTTTAATGAAACGGGAAACTTTTAAGTCATGCATGGGAACACTGTAAATCACCATTTCAGAGGAATGTGGCATCCTCTATTTTGGGGCTTGCACGATCTGGGAACATCCGTGATAAATTAAAACTCCTCTCTTCCAACCACTGCATCTTCCCTCAACTTTGGGAACACTGTAAATCACCATTTCAGAGGAACATGTATCCTCTATTTTGGGGCTTGCACGATCTGGGGACATCCGTGATAAATTAAAACTCCTCTCTTCCTACCATTGCATGTTCCCTCAACTTCCGCTGTATATCGGTTTATTCCCAGGATAGCTTACCCAGGCTACCAATATGGAAAAATATTCAGCATATGTGAAACATTATTGTGTTTTGACAATTAGTTTAAGGCAGGACCTTTTACATGTTGCTATTAATGAAAACTGAAAAAACGTGAGCTTCAAGAAGTAGAAGATGAGGAGGAAGAGAAGGATTTGACTGAATTGCTTGGAATGACAAAAGAGAAAGATAAAGGGGTGGTGAGGATTTCTTCAAGGGCTTGTGAGGCCATCTCTTTGATCAGAATTTGGATATTAAGATTGTTCATCCTCTTGCTTCCATTTTGACTAGCTTATGATGTTTGGCTGGACCTTCCCATGATAACATTTCACAAAATTTTTATGTTAATAACTGCTATCTTCGCTAGAGCTCTTTATCAATTTCTTAAAATGTTTGACCCATCCTTGAAAATCAGTAAATAACCTTTCTTCTTCTTATTTCAAAAATTATATTTGCCTTCCATGCACCCACTCTATTCATTGCCTCTAGTAAATGTTCCATGGTCATTTATCATCCTTTCTTCTATTGGAATCCTTGCATAAACTATCCATTTTCCCCAGAGTTGCTTCTTCCCCCAATAACATGCTCTATGGAGAGTTATTGAGAGGAAAATAAGTAAGCAAAGTAATCACAACTGTCTATCAAGCATAAAGCATTGTGCTACTCTTAGTTCATTAAGTGATGACCCTCTCTGCTGATCAGGCGAGATTGGACCTTGAATGAGGGGCCCTAATAGATTTTTTCATACTATTAGGTTATCAGATACAGAAGCACTGGCTTACTGACTCTTCCCATTTAGCCTTCAGGCTTGCAAAGCTATATACAGACAGAATGTTGTGTTATGCAAACGTGAGAAGATGTGAGTTTTTTTTTTTTTTTGGTGAAAAGTTGTGAACTAATTTGACAGGCATAATATACAAAAATCAGTGCTTGCTAAATGCTGGAGAGCATGACCACACAGCTGATGAAAAAATTGATATGGTCACTCATCATGAAGGGGTTCCCTTCTTTTTATAGCGATGATGCAGTCTGTCTGATCTTCTGCTTTTTTTCAGTAGTAAGACTATCCTCTGCTATAATTATATCAATATCCATCTCACATGCTTACGCTTTTTGCCTAGTTAGCAGTTCTCTTGCTGAATAGTCATGCCTCTAACACAGCTACCACATCCTCTTCATATTCCTGTTCATCTCTTGGAACATATAGAGCAAGAATATCCCTCTACTATGATTCCATAGTGTTAATGATTTTGGCTTCAATATCTTGCAGAGACAAGCTCCGTACATCAAGAAATGTCATATCTAGCGCTGATATTGCCAATGAATATACCCTCGGTGTGCCTGGAGAGGCATTCACTTTTTCTCAATGCCGAAACAAGGTGACAATAGCAGAAGCATCTGGTTTGACTGGTGAGGTCTCTCAGGTAAAGCAGTTTATCAGAGACCATGTGGAGCCCTAGGAACTGGCTTTATGGCCATCTTTTTCTTCCAGAATTGATGGATTTTTGACTCTCTTTCTTTCTTTTTTTTTTTTTTCCTGTTGAAGACAAAAAGGTTTAGCTCATTCATGATTGACTGCAGATGGTATATTCTGTTACCTTCTCATGTGTTTTTCTTAAAATGCTGAGACTACCCATCTGTTACATTTGCATTGCTATAAATGTACTAGTGATACAAAGGAAAAAAAAAAAGAAATATTGTTGGTTATATACCTAGTCATCATATTTCAGAATGTATTCAAAACGTTTGGTCGGAGTGCTTCTTATTGCCATTTATGGTGATTAGGTTGTCCTGTATAAACGAATAAACAGATGAGGTATATTCATATTTGCTCCAGTGGATTATAACACAGAACACTTAAATTGCATTGTTATTGCGCGTTTGTGTGAGCGCGCATTGTGCACACGTGCAAGTCGATGCATTACAAAGTGGCTCAATGCAATTCCATGTGTCCATTGATATCTATTTCTTAGATCTGATTTTAAAGGTTGATTTAATTCCAAAAATGACTTCGTCTTTCTCACCATTGAGGTTGTTGATTCTCCCTGGGTTAACAGTGAGAACAGCTTTTCAGTTAGAACTACCCAAAAAAAAAAAAAAAAAATCCTTTCTTTGGTAGTGAGAACAGCTTTTCAGGTTAAAAAGTGGTTTTTCTCCAAATTGGGAAACTGTTCAGCTCCCAAAACCTTTTTTTTTTCTTGATGTAACTAAAATCATGGTGAAATGTCTGTCATACCTAGAACATTATCATAAAAAAGAGGATAGATAAGATTGAAAGGATGAATCTTCGTCCTTTGTTTGGTTTAAAAAATTTTAGAAAAGATGGATAAAAAGAAGGGAATGTTTATCTATTCTAATTTACATCCTAAAATGGGAGGATGCAAGAAAAGATGGGTTGAACATTTGGTGGGCGAGTTTTTATATTAACAAACTTATCCATTGTTATTTTTTGATAAAATTATAATTTTTTTTTATTTTTTCATTCACTTTATATATATATATATATATATATATATATATATTTATTCTATCTATATTATTAATCTCATACTATCACATTTTATTACTAATTACCTTAATTTTAGTACATAATTTCAGTATTTATAAATAAATAATTAGAATTATTTTTTATTTTTATTTTTATTTACTATTTTTGGCTAACTATTTGTATAAAATAAATAATTATTTAAATTAAATTATAAATTAATAGTTATTTATATAATTAATGTATATAAATAAATTAATTCATATAAAATTATTAATTAAATTAAATTAAATATTTATTTATATTTTATATAATTATAAATTATAAAGCTTATAAGTTTATATATTGTCCTCATTCTTTAATATAAATAAGTATTACAAATTGATAATAATAATATTTTTTATCAAAGAATAATTTAGTAGAAATGTCATATAAATATCATCCATTCTTTTATTCTTCTTATATCAAATAGAGAAAGAAATTATTTCTATTAAGTCTTTCATATTTCACCATACATAAAAGGATGGATAGAAGATTCATCCATTCTCTCTTGTCCATCCTTCTTCATCTATTTATTCTTCTTTCAATTTATGCTTCATAGTAAACCGACAGCAAAAAATTATGAGGTGCTACATCCTTCCTCGACACCTCTCTCATCTTAAACAGAACTATCTATTATAAATTTTATTAATGGCTAAAAGAATGAGGTTGGTTGATATCATGACATATTAGATAGTATAGGTATCATATAAGCAGGTTCTAAAATGTTTTCATCATACAACTAAATTCTTCAATACACTCGTTACTAAAATTGACAAATGCTCAACTTTGAACGATGCACTCCTCTAATTTTCTCCTTTTAGAATAAAGATTGAAATATATAAGGCATATCATTGAACATGAGAATACATAGAGTAGTAGGAAGATGGACAGTCTAGAGTCTCATGCATGAACAGCCACACAAGAATTAGATTTAATGCTTACATAAATCAAAGTGTAGGAGATCTGACCATCAAATTAAATCCAAAGTCTCTATTATGTTCTTGTTACGTAAGGTCCACAAATTAGTATGAAATGCCCAGTTTTCCCAAACAATATGGAAAAAATCAATCATATCTTTATCTCGTGCCTGATGATGCTTCTTGGTCCGACAAGTCTCGAAGACAATCTTAACTGCATGCGGCACTAAAATCCAATGCGCCATTCGTCGTTACCTGCAGACCATTAGAAACCAACAACTTTGGCTCATATGCCCAGAGACATCTGCAATCTGCTGAAACTGGTATATGTAGATGGATCATAACATCAGAATCTTTCTCAAAACAAATTGCTCGGTCATATGTACCAAAAAAAATGTGGTGGTCTTCAATTTCAAGTACCAATATGTAAACTAGTGGCTCCTTTTGGGACACTGATCCCATCCAAATTGTACAAGAACGCGGTGCATGACAAAAGAAAGTAGCTAGAATTCCTATCCTTCCGGTAATTCTTTGCAGCCTTCACCGGCTTCTCCCAAGGCTCTGGGCTCTGTTGAATACCGTCGCATGCGGACGAACCGGCGCCTTTTATTTTTTTGCCACCTCGTCGAAGCGACGGCGGCCGACAGCGGGGCCTAACTTAATGCCGTTATTTTGGCTACAACCGGTCAAACGACAGCGGCCGGCACCAGGGCGCGATTTAAGCGCTTCCACGTGGTCAACATCTGGGGTGGGATGATGGCGAACCGCGACGCAAGGGCTCCAAACTCGACAACCCTCTTCCGTGGAATCTCCGGCGTCCAAAGACACGCGTCGCCACATGGGAACGCCCACGTCAGTATTTTTAATGGCAAGACGGAGCCGTCAGTTTGTGGTGGAACACCGACGGTAATTTGCCGAGAGAGAGCACATCTACGAATGGCAATGGATCACTTGTTCCAAATTAAATATATTATTATTTATATTTGATCTGTATTTATTTTAATTATTTTTTTAAAATTTATATATTATATCTCAAATTTTAATTAAATTAGATAAAATCTATTTTATTCAAATCAAACCAGATATTCCGATGGATCTATTAAAATTATTATCTCTGAGCACAGTTTCTCCATGGGGATTAACCTAAAAGATGAAAACTTACGTATGAATAAAACCTATATATCAATGGGTGATTGTGATTGATAGTGTCGTAACAGAGTATATAATTTTTCACTGGTGACGGAGTAAAAAGAAGTCTGCAATATATAACAACTATGTTTATTGTCTTGAAATTGATTACAGAATTGGGAAACAATTAATGAATTAAACATTTTAGACTTAGCTTAACTGAACTAACGATCGTATCAGCCAATTGAAACAGACAATGTTCCAACGGACTGTTTGAAGGATTCTTCATGTAATACAAAAAGGTAAACAAGATGCCGCCTTCTTCCAGGGCATGGAATGGTTCATAGTTAGAGGTCTATAAGCAGCTCATGATAGAGCTCTCATAGAAGGACAGTTTATCTCTATGGAAATAATTTTAGTATTCAGCTCCAAGTCAGTCTAGTCAAAGAATGGTTTTATACGTTTATCATTTGCATGACTTAATAATTGCATTTATGCACTTCTATTATTGCTTCCTTCTATTACAATAAAAACGAACTGAGGTTAATTTAATAAAAACATGAGTCTGTATGAAGGTCGTGAAAGCGACGATGGAACAGGTTTTTCAAATTAAAAGATTAGAAGATGGATTACCAACTGGATTTTGGTCTACTGATTGGCATTACTGGATTATGCTCTTGTTGATATTACCAGATAAAGAAAGTGGGGTAACTTTATGACTTCAAAAGAAAAGCAACATTTGTTGTGACAAACAAACAAACAAAAAAAAAAAAAATCACTTTTGAATTTGTTGGACCTTGATGCACTTACCTTCACCTAAATGTATGCACCTATCTTAATAAATGCATATTGTCAATGGATTCAAGTATAAAACAATATTGTGTATAACTAGACACATTTTCAGTAAATAGTCAGTGCAGCTGAGATATAATGATCCCCAAAAAAAAAAAAATCTAAATTGAGCTGTTTTTTGCCAAAAAATATTGTTTTTCATTGCATATCCAATATTAAGTTGACCTTTACCACTTCATTGACTTGAGAATTTTCTATAACATTTCTTTGATCATGTTCCCTCTTTTCCCCTTATACCTTGAGATATCTCAACTTCATGCTCTCCCACGCGATTGCTTTGATACTTTCCGAGCTGCTTCACAATACACTCATTGGCAGCATGGTAATTATAATCACTTTTTATCACAAATAAATCCAGTCAATTGTTCTAGTTCAATCATTGAGCTTCAGAACTGATACTGAGAACAATATCAGTTTTAGTTAATAATTCTTTGGGTACTTTTCCCAACGGTCCCTTGGGAAGTACTCTAACTTGATCTCACTTCCATGCAATGCAACAACACCTGGTTTTAGCTAAGCATCCTTTAGCAGTCGCACTGCAGCAGCACATGTGCCAGCCTTGATGTTTCAAGATGCACAAAATCTAATATATTGGCAAAATCTGGTGATGCAATATATTGCCAACTTACCAAAATTATTGCATTAATATGTGTGTGTTAGCAAGCATTGCTGCCTCCTATTGGACTTTCTTCACATTCTTTCCAGTAAATGTCCCATTGGAATGGAAAGAAACTGCAATGGAATCCATTAAGAACTCTTGATTGCAACTAGTTCCATCGCATGGTCTGGCAAATGGCATGTTTGATGCATGACAATTGAAGATCCTCCTCTAGTTTAAATCCCCTTTATTTCAATATATTAGTTTGACAGAAGGCGTAAACATGAAAATTAGAAAATTTTGTTTTATCTGGGAACTATAAATTTTTTTTTTGTGGACTCTGAGATTTTATAGACTTTAACATTAAAATTTTATAAAAATTTTGATATTTTATTTTTATGTGGATTCTTATTAGGATTTTAGATTGTCTATATAAATTTATTGCTATATTAATTGAGACATTATTTGTATTACTGAGATTTGAGAATATAAAATATTGAATTGCTCTTTTTACCTATCTTTCTTTTCTTCCTCATTTTCCTTTTTTTTTTTTTTTTTTTTTTCTCTCTTCTTTTTTTATCATGCATAATAATTCTCAAACAATTCATGAGTTCAATTATTCATCCACCATTGCCCATACAGAGTGAATGATTGAACAATATAAATAACATATCACCTACGTCAATCACCTACTATTAAATTGATGGTTAGTTGAAAACTGAACCTCACAAATATTACACTAAAAACGACTTCAACATGTAGTCCATCCTGCCCCCTGGCCATAACCCGATGGACTTAACTATGCACCAAAGACATCCCAACAATCTCGTGCAGGAGAGAGGGGACGCGATAATTGGTATGGTGCACGATCATGCTGGTGCAAACAGTGCAGTAAGGTATAAAATCATGGTATAATTTCTATCACCATAAAATACTATCCTATGACTCGGACATAAATCATATGGGGTGGGCACTATAGACCATCATACATGACAAGTCTATTTTCTTGCCTCATTTCTTTTTTCTCATATCTCAAAGAGAAAATTAGAAGTCAAATAGAAATAAAATTTTTTTTTTACTAATGAAATCCATTAATTTCATAACTAAAAAAAAAAAAAAAAAAAAGAAAATAAAGTTACACATCCAAGAGAGACCCTTCATGAGGAAAGAATGTCTATATCCTCTTTTTTCTTATTAATTTTTTCTATCCATCCTCTTCCTCATCAAGCCATTTGTTCCATCCGTAAGGTTTTCCTTCCGAGTCTCTTTCTCCTATCCAAATTTCACGTATCATCTCTTCTATCTATGAGATCTTCTTCGAGCCTCTTACTAATACATACTATAAATGATATATATTAAATGACTTATTTGTGAGTACTATATTTTACAAACTGTATATCAATTTATCTAAAGGTATGTATTGGGACGTCGGATGAATGTTTTGTCATTTGTGTATCAACCATTTATATATTGTATATTGATGAATACTAAATTCTGTAAACTATATATCAATTTACCTGTATATGTTATTGGGCCGCTGCTGGGAGTAAATCAGAAAAACTTATAATGTGTATCAATAAGATATGTAGTATGTGTCATTTGATCATGTACTGTGTATTGGTGAGCACTATACTATAGAAACTATATATTACACTTTATCTAGAGGTGTATATTCGGATGTTAGATGAATATGTTGCTAGATATGTATCAACTAGCCATATATAATGTATTGGTGAACATCATATTCGAAATATTATATATCGATTTAGTTGTAAATATGTATTTGATCGTTGTTGGATCTGTATCAAGAAAGTTTATAGTATATATTAGTAAGCCATATAGTATATATCATTTAATCATGTACTGTGTATCAGTGAAATTTATAATATATATCATTAAGAAACTCGAGGAAAATCTCACAGATATAAAAGTTGGTGCATGAAATCTGAAAGATGAGAAAAAGACTCAAAACGAAGACTTTATAGATGAAAAAAATAGCTTAATGAGAAAGAGGATGAATAAAAAAGCTTGATGAGGAAGAATGAGGATGTAGACGGTCTTTATTCATAAAGGGTCTCATTTGGATGTGTAATTTTATTTTTTTTTTATTTATATATTTTTTCAGCTATGAAATTAAAGAACTTCATTAGCAGGAGAAGTCCAATCCTTATTTCACTCCGATCTTTGTACGCAGCCTACTTGTAAAATAGAAATTGGAATGCGAATGTGTGGAGATTGTCAAGCACGTGATGTTTATTTTCGAGGGGAGAGTTTTCAGATGCGTGCCCATAAAATTCTTCAACATTTTCTTTTTCCTTTGATAAACGACAAAGGAGGAGGATGTGGCAGAGAAAAAGACAAAGGAAGATGGGGACCTCCACTCGGCCAATGCTTTCCACACTTATTCCTCCTTCCTTCTGTTACCTTCTCCTCTCCTCCTCCAATCCTCCCCTCCCCTTCTCTCGCTAGACCTATAAAAGGACCCCTCCTCCGCTCCCCTCCTCCTTTATATTTCATTCCTCTCTATTCTTATTCCAAGCCTATAAATCCCGAATAAAGCTATTCTTATTCCCCGGCGAATCTATATGTCGACAGAGGCGCCAAGGAGGGCGAGCGGTAAGTTGTGCCGGCAGAGGAGCCGGCTCCAGATGCACGCACCGAGCTCGATCCAGGTGGAGCCCGCGCCGGCGAACGTCGCGGAGTGGAAGGTGGCGATCCCGCTCCTCTCGCCGCTGGACATCTCGACGATCCCCCGGATCAGGGACCGGACTGAGGCCGAGGCGGCGCCGCCCCCAGAGGAGGTCCGGTCACCTAACGGTGAGAAGAAGGACGCGGAGGAAGGGACCCGCCGGTGGATGGCGTGGCAGCATCCGGCGGCACCGTTCTACTACGAGCCGGTACCCGGAAACGAGCCGGCCTTCGTCGTGCCGCACTGCACGTGACTGGACTCACGGGTATCGTAACGTGGCATCTAATCATTAATCGTTTTGTGCAGTTCGAACTTCTCTTTTTAACTCCACACACACCCCACCCTCCCCACTCTCTTGATTTTTATTTTGGAGGTTAGGTTTTCGCGAAATTAAGTTTGTAATTAGTTAATGCTATCGTTGAGATGGATTATTTCTTTTTTAATGTCGTCGTTAATGCAACGATGAGGGAGAATTGCTGATGAGAGGCACGTGGTTCATAGGCGAAGATAAGAAAATCCAGCTTGTCCCGAGATTAATGGATTTTTTTTTTTTTTTTTTGCCAGCATTTGATGGTCACTTCCTGGGACATATTAGTGCACCATACCGGTCAATTTGTCTCTTTTCTCTGGCCAATCGCTCGAGATGAGCCTACGATAGATGGAAATCGCAGAAAGAAGATAAGATGATTAGTATGATATACGCTCATATGGTGCATTCGATATGGGGTATTATTTATCTACTCCTCCAGCATGCCTGTGATACATCCACTTGGAAGGAACCAACCGGTGGAGTAATTAGCTAGAAAAACTGTCAATTTCAAGTATTTTGATTTGCATTTGCCGATCCAAATCTTTACATATTGATAAATTTAGATTACTATCCATCGTGATGCTAGCATCCCAATGACGGCCCTCCACATGTCCAGTTGAGAGGTGCTAGAACAACCAACAAGCGACTACCATGTGAACTCCCGTGACCACGCCGAAGAAATTCCAAAGCCTTCCATTCGCTAGGCGATAAATTCCCAACTCCGCTCTTTACCATGTAATTCTAACGAACTTAGGTTGCGTTTGGTAGCCGACAATCTATCCAGATTGCTGACAATTAAAATGGATTCATTAGATTACTGTGTTTAGTATGTTTTTGGATGACAATTTAGATTGTCTTGACAATCTAGATTACCTTAGATGGCAATCCAGATTACCACTTGTTTGATAATGTTGCAAAATAATTTTTGAATAAAATTATTGTTAAAAAAAAAATTACACAAAATCTATCCCTCCACCCCCTCCCCCGATGGTTCTCACTCTCCCCTTATTATATATAATAAGATGATATAATATATTATAATATAATATGCTATTATTATATTATTATTATATTTTTATAGTAACTATATTATATTACAATAATATAGCATATAATAATATATTATAATATATATTATATAAATCCTATTATATATAACAATAAATTATATTATATTATATTGTTATATTATATAATATTATTATATTACTATATATTATTATATTATTATTATAATATATTACAATAATATATGTCATATTATATTAATATAACATAGTATATAATATAATATTATTATATATAACAAAATAGTATATTATATTATCTTATAATAATTTATTATTATATTATCATATAATATTATGTATTATATTAATATATTGTAATATATATTATATAAATATTATTCTATATAACAATATATTAATTATATTGTTATATTATTATATTATAATATATTATAATAATATCTTTTATTAATATATCATAATATATCATATAATATTATTATATATAATAATATAGTATAATATATTACCTTATTATAATTTTAAAATAATATAATATAATATAATTATCATAATTTAATATTATAATATACTATATTAAAATATATTATATTATATTAATTATATAAATATTATTAATATTACATTACTATATATTATAATATATTATAATAATATATGTTATATTATATTAATATCTTATATTAATATAATATAGTATATAATATAATATTATTATAATAATAATATAGTATATTATATTATATTATAATAATTTATTATTATATTATCATATAATATTACATATTATATAAATATATTCTAATATATATTACATAAATATTATTCTATATAACAATATATTAATTATATTATTATAAGATTATATTATAATATATTATAATATATTAATATATTAATATTATAATATATTATAATAAATATTTTATTAATATAACATAATAAATAATATAATATTATTATATAATAATATAGTATAATATATTATATTACCATATTATTAAAATAATATAATATATATATTATAATGTTTATTATAATATCATAATATAATATACTATATTAAAATATATTATATTATATTATAATAATTATAAAAATATCATTATATATAATAATCTAATATAATATATTATTATTATTATTATTATTATTATTATTATTATTATTATTATAAGGTTAATGGGGTATATTAGAAATTTGATTTATATTATTGGTAATCTAATTGTCATACCAAACATGTCAATTAAGATTTTCAATAATTTTACTATAATATTACTTACATATACCAAACACAATAATCAACATTACTGACAATTTAATGGTAGCATTCAATCTTGAAGACAATCTAGATTACCTTCCAAGATTGCTTGGTGATGCATCAAATGCAATCTTAGGATGTGCAAGCTGTTATTCCCTACAATTTAGGTGCACCCTTATGGCCCTTAGGAGAAAGAAATGGTGTGCACTCTCTAGAAGACAGGCTCTCACCTTCATCTATAAATTTTAAATTATTAAGAAAAATATCTTGAAATTCGATCCACAGGGAGCCCACAGGTGAAACCATAGCGTGAAGAAAGCCCAGGAAGAGAAACCCCATTGAGAAAGGCTCGCAGGAGGCTTGGTGTGCGGCAGGCTATGGCGCAGCATGCGGGCTCGGCCCAGGCATGCGTAGGGCGTGTGGCCCAGGCTAGTGTTGGAGTTTTATGGTTTCATGCATGTATGTTTTACAAAAGGAGTATGCAGTAGAATTTTAAAATTTTTCAGATTAAATCTAATTTAATTTAAATATGCATAAGATCATATCTTCAAACCATAACCAGAATCATCAATATGAGATAAGATTCAGATACAGAAATCAAATAGAGAAAAATAAATATAAAACATACCTGGACATTGATCAATCTTCAACGTGAACAGATGATCATGGATATCCTTCGAAGGTCCCTTATAGCCGCATAAGTATCCGGCCTCTACGGGTATCCACACGAGATTCTGATCTGATCAGAAGTCTTTTGATCTCATCGGGATACTAGCTCCCTTGCAGAGATCGCATATTGATGTTTAAAATTTTCTTTTCTCCTAAGACATTCTTAGAGAACAAGAAGATGTAGGAGGATTTTGATCTCTACACTAGAGATTATGAGAAGAACCCTTTCTTTTCTTTTCTTCTTAAAATTCATACACCAAAACTCTACAATAGAGATGTAATAACTTTGTCTAACTTTTGGACAAAGAGAGGAGGAGACATTCATGTCTAAATATGGACAAGAGGGAGAGATAAAGATGTCTAAACAACCAACCCTTGGTTTTGCAAGAAAGAAGAGATAGTTGTAACAAACCTCACACCTTGTACCAAGATGCCGTCCCCTCTCTCCTTATTTTTCTTCATGCCTTCTTCTCTGATTTTGGGCATCAAAACCTGATGCTAATCCCCACTTCAACATCCTAAGAGGTGGGGAATTTATAGGCATAACATGAGTTAGAGTTTGGTTAGGAAATAGAGTCCAAGAATTCATGAACTCTTGCAATTTTTGGATGCCGCCCATACCCAGATTTTACACGATAATTCAAGAGAGAAAATCCTTCTTTCTTACACATTAAAGGAAGGGAGAAATCATGTTAAAACCTGGTTGGTAGGTCGCGCACAAAAAAATAGTTGGCGTGAGGCTTATATGGCGCATGGATAGGGAAGAGTTTCGTGATCATGGAACTCTTGTTTAATGGCTATTTTAAATCCAATTAAAATATCAATTAGTCCTAATCATATTAGGACCATATTAGACTCAAATAAATAGAAATTCAAATCTGATTTGGAGCCCAATTAATTTAGATTGGATGTCTCCTAATTGGAGGAGAAGTCCTAGTCCTGTTGGATTCTTTCTTGGTGCTGAATTTTAATCCTAATCAAATTAGGATTTGGTACATCATGAAATGAAGATTTCTAGTCCAATTAAGAATACATGCATCCTAGTCTAATTAAAAATTGGATCAAATCCAAATCCTAATTCAACTGGGACTAATCATCCAATCTTTTTGGGGTTATCCTATAACCCCATAGGGTTGATCAAATCAAATCCAAAATGAGTCAAATTAAATCCAATCAAATTGGACTTGATACAAGTCCCAATGCTCAATCAAATTGAGTCAATTAGCAATCCTATTGTTAATTAATCCTCCTATAACTCACTAACTCTTTAGCGAGTTATATAATACAATATTTACATTAGATCAATTATCAATCAAATTGATAATCAAATCCTTTTTACGATTTCATAATCGTAATTCAACAATCTGACCAGTCAAAAGCCCCTTTTGTGTGTGACCTCATAGGTTCTATTATGTATGATAGTGAAATATATTGTGATCTCTATCACAATATCATTGAAACACTTTTCAATGGATTGCAATAATTCCAACTCTGTCCATCAAGAATCATTGATCATCAAGATGATCCTTGTGAGTTTCACAATCCACCAGTGACACCTAGCAGTATGTAGTGGCAATCCAGCAGAATAAAATATGAACCTCTAGGTGCAGTTAGTATATGATACAATCTCTCTATCGTGAGTCTCGACCAGATGGTAGGTTATGGATGAATCGTCAAATCTCAACATCGATCATATGATAGATTCAATCAGCTCGAGTCCATATATGACTTTATGAAAACTCTTTTCCATCAATCACAATGCTATGGCCATAGACTTAAGGACTCAGCCTCTTAAATTTTATAGACTACTCTTTTCTGCTAGGATTGATAGATCCCATTTGATGCACACCCCATTCCTACAGTGGACCAACTATCACCGACATCCACTACAAGGGCTCCTTGAGACCCATGTTGATGTGTCAGTCAAACTCCAGTAGCTTTCTGAGATTTCTATGCTGAACTCTTTCAGCATCCAGTCTCTGTACTTTATCTGTAAAAAACAAGCATCTAGTTGCATCTATCTCTATAGATTTTTAAGATGCCTGCTTTATGTCTTTCATGGAGAAATCTATATTCAATCATATTTTAATCGATGTCAGTTTTGGACACTCCTACTGTCTTTTTTGAAATTCATAATTTCTCATATCTGATTAAACAATTTGATCATATCATCAAAATGACTTGTTCCAACTCCAAGATTATTATAGACTTTGTGATCTCCTATCATAAGAAGTGAAATCCATAAGTTATTCTATATAAAAATCTTCAAAAGATCTCTTCTCAAGAAAGCTATTTCACATCCTTCCTTAGAGTCGATGTCTCACATCGCCTCATTGTAGGCTTTGGGATCATCTCTATGCTCCCCATCTCTCATTAGAAAATAACTTTTTCTACATCCTCTGTTAAGCATACCCAAGTACCTTTCGAGAGGATAGAAGATCCTACCAAGTGTACGAGGTGGAAAAGAATATACGTCTATTGGCTCATGATGAATAGGTTCTTAAGGTCCCAAGGCTCATTGCTTTTCAGAGATACTCTCTTTGAGCTTAACTTTCCTCCCACTACTTTATCTTGGTTAAACAATTTTCCAAGAAGATAGCATGTCGGGTCACAATAATATTGCAATCTTTTCAGAAAGTAATATCCCAAACTCTTTTAGGATGAGCTTTATAGATCTATTCTCTAATATATCTATCTGCTGTCTTAGATACAGACTGGACATCCTTGAATATCAAAATAATCAAGATTCAGTTCTCACCATATGCCATATCTCATACGATGTGGTAAGAACAAGTTTAGAGAGAATCTAATTTCATAGAAATAAAGTATGTCCCTAAAGAAACATAAATCAGTGAAGTCCATTATGAACCAGACCATATCTCATATAGTCCCTTAACTCTTCTTATCTCGTTGAGTTGAGATATACTAAGAGCAGTCCAATATGAAATTATGCATTTTATGAGATAACCGATAAATTTTTTTTATTGGTATTACATCTTCGATCTGATCGAAGTATCTTTAAAATTTTTTGATTTGCTTCTCTTCTCATATCTGAATTCTTTGAACTTTTCAAAAATTTAGATTTTGTATCTCATATACAAAGTAAGACAGCTCCTTGTTAGCACATTACATGGCTACACACATCAAATATGTACTAGATAAGTATCTCAGTGGTCCTTTATCTCTTGTCCTAAAGAGTAGCTTGATCATATTTCCTCAAAGAGATGATACACAAACTAGATTTGACTCAACAGTCAATGAGCCCAAGCTCATATTTCTTTAGTTTGTTAATCATTTCTTCTCCAATACGATCTAGCTTAAAGGTCCACATATACTTTAAGCTTATCTAATTTTGGATCTCTCAGATCTAATGGCATTCACTGATTGCTCAATTAAGTTTACATATGCATCACCATGCAAATGATAGAGACTGTCTCTTAGAACTTAATCCAAACGATGATCACAAAGGACAGATACCCATGGCTGCAGTAGCAACTGTTGCCTTATATCGAATTCAAGGGTTAGTTCCTCTGCCCTCTACCTTCCCATCGACTCTACACTAGAGTCTATAACTCAACTGGAAGAAAAAAAAATTGTAAGGATAACATTGACAATTTTGACATACTTACTCTAAGTGCATCTTTATTTTTTAGGCTCTCCAGGTATTTATCTCTAAACTTTTCAAGGTTTCTTTGTTAGCAACATATTGACCAATTTAGATAAGATGCCTTAATGGTTTTTATATGGTAATTTACCATAAACTATCCATATAAACTAATCAGGGATCGCAGGATCAAATCCACAAGCAATTCCTTGTGTATGATCATATCGAGCCTTTTGAGCTCCTTAATGTCCTTATCATTATCAAATAACGATCATTAACTGACTGCTCATCACGCATCACATATGCTGTATGACTCTGATGATCTCACAATACTTGTAAATGAATCAACATGTCGTAGGCAGTGAACATGTGCTCATGCATAGCACTTATCTTAATTATCATTGTCCATCCACTCATCAAGTATAGCTCATTGATTATGGGTTAGATGATTGTTAACATTAGAATAATCTGATAGAGAACATAGCTTAATTTTTTAAAATTAAGAATAATTTTTAGATTTGTGAGCCAGTCTATGTACTCAGTTTCAGTTAATCGGTTGATATCTAGGACTCAAGCTAGAGGTTGGAAGCTGACACAATGAATAGCAGAGAGCAAAGATTCTAATTGGATGTTTGTACTTATTTTTATTTGTACTAAAAATTTTTAAATGCAAAAAGAGACTCCAACTATTTTATCAGATCTTCCACACTCTTCGGGTGGAGAAATAAAATTCTGATGTGACAATTAGATTTCTAGTGAGTGCTGCAGTCCCACTGATGCTGTGCATCTCACCTAACAGTTATTGGTAACACGAATAAATACCGATGTATGGATAACTTTTTGCTCAGATGCTTCTCTAAGCATATTACAGCCACTTGATCTCTAAGTCATGTGGGCTCACCTAATAGTTATTGCCCACACTTCTTAATTAAGTCTGATCCACCATTCACAAGCAGGTACAAAATCATCATTAGATCCCTCACCTAACAGTTATTGGGTCCAACCCCATCTTTACCCCACAGCAACTCTTTGCTAATAGAGTGATTGCGTGTTCTCGATGTAACTGAACCACTATAACCAGTCGAGAACAATCAACGCCGGTAGCACGTCCGCATATTTACAACGGTGGAAGACCTTAGACTTAATATTTTGTGGAGAGATTTGGATTTAGATCTCATCTAATCAGTCATCACATGATTGATGTAATTGGCATGGGCTAAATCAAACCACCAAGCAACCATATTTGAGACTGAATCTTCAAATTGGCCAGGTAAGTGGAGATTGATGGGGGTTCCCTCCATTGCTTTTCTTAGATACCAATAAATTGATCAGGTAACGAACGAAATCAATTAAATAACCACCTTTCAATCACTTGCCTTAGACACCAGTTGGATAATTGATCCGAATAGGTTAGCTTAGGTGAATCAGACTCGAACCACAGAGCCGAATTAGGTCCTTAGATTAATTGATTCTACATATGGATGTCAATCGATTCGATCAACAATAATTGTATGATCTAAGGTTCTATTGATCTCACCCTAATCAATACTTGACTCGAGATTAACTGCTAAATTGATTTAGATCCAATATGATCAAATCAGAAACCCTTTTTATGTAATCCAATTACATGACCTAATTTGATTTACCTATAATCAATCCCTCATGCACAATCACTAATTTCAGATCTTAAATCAAATTTTCAGATCTAAATTTTTTGCATGAAGAGTATATTTTTATTTTGAAATAATTTTAGATTATGCATACAAATATGTATCATATACATAAACTAGTTCAGATCATTGAAATAATTTCAGCCCTAAACAAACTTTCATATATCATATATATAAATCAAAATAGATCTCGAAATTCTTTTCAGATCTAAATAACAAAATATATATCACATATATGCTTTAAAAATCAGATCTAAATGTTCAATCTAATTGAAAATTTTAACATCGTTCTAGGACAACCATATAGTATAACAAATTATGTCAAGGCAACCTTATGTCAGAACGATATCAAAATCTTTCAGATCTGAAATTTTTCTCTACAGATTTTAAATCTAAATCTAAATCTTATGCATATGATATGACTCTGATACCACTATTGAAGTTTTATGGTTTGATGCATGCATGTTTTACAAAAAGAATACGCAGCGAAATTTTAAAATTTTTTGTATTAAATCTAATTTAATCTAAGCATGCATAAGATCATATCTTCAAACCATAATCAGAATCATCATATGTGAGATAAAATTCAGATACAGAAATCAAATAGAAAAAAATAAATATAAAACATACCTGAATATAGTCAATCTTTAATGCGAATAGATGATCAAGGATGTCCTTCGAAGGTTCCTTGTAGCCGCACAAGCATCCGACCTCTATGGGTATCCACACGAGACTCTGATCTGGTCAGAAGCCTTTTGATCTCACCAGAGTGCTAGCTCCCTTGCAGAGATCGCATCTTGGTTGAATTTTTTTTTTCTCCTAAGATACTCTTAGAGAACAAGAAGATATAAGAGGATCTTGATCTCTACACTAGAGATCATGAGAAGAATCCTTTCTTCTCTTTTCTTCCTAAAATCCATACACCAAGTCTCTACAATAGAGATGTAATAATTTTATCCAACTTTTAGATAAAAGGAGGAGGAGGCATTCATGTCTAAACATGGATAAAAGAGAGAGATAGAGATGTCTAAACAACCAACCCTTGGTTGTTGCAAGAAAGAAGAGATAGTTGTAACAAACCTCACACCTTGCACCAAGATGCCATCCCCTCTCTCCTTATTTTTCTCCATGCCTTCTTCTCTAATTTTGGGCATCAAAACCTGTTGCTAATCCCCACTTCAACATCCCAAGAGGTGGTGAATTTATAGGCATAAGATGAGTTAGAGTTTGGTTAGAAAATAGAGTCCAAGAATTCATGGACTCTTGCAATTTTTGGATGCCGCCCATACCCAGATTTTACACGATAATTCAAGGGAGAAAATTCTTCTTTCTTACACGTTAAAGGAAGGGAAAAATTACGTTAAAAGCTGGTTGGTAGGTGGTGCACAAAATAGTTGGCGTGAGGCTTATATGGCGCATGGATAGGGAAGAGTTTCAAGATCATGGAACTCTTGTTTAATGGCTGTTTTAAACCCAATTCAAATACCAATTAGTCCTAATCATTTTAGGACCATATTAGACTCAAATAAATAGGAGTCCAAATCTGATTTGGAGCCTTATTAATTTAGATTGGATGTCTCCTAATTGGAGGAGTTCTAGTCCTGTTGGATTCTTTCTTGGTGCTGAATTTTAATCCTAATCCAATTAAGATTTGGTGCACCATGAAATAAAGATTTTCAGTCCAATTAAGAATACATACATCCTAGTCTAATTAAAAATTAGATCAAATTCAAATCCTAATTCAACTGGGATGAATCATCCAATCTTTTTAGGATTATCTTATAACCCCATAGGGTTGATCAAATCAAATCCAAAATGAGTCAAATTAAATTCAATCAAATTGGACTTGATACAAGTCCCAATGCTCAATCAAATTGAACCAATTAGTAATTTTATTATTAATTAATCCTCCTATAACTCACTAACTCTTTAGCGAGTTACATAATACAATATTTGCATTAGATCAGTTATCAATCAAATTGATAATCAAATCTTTTTTACGATTCATAATCGTAATTCAACCATCTGATCAGTCAAAAGCCTCTTTTGTGTGTGACCCCATAGGTTCTATTCTGTCTGATAGTGAGATATATTATGATCTCTATCACAATATCATTGAAACACTTTTTAATGAATTGAAACAGTTTCACCTCTGCCCACCAAGGATCATTAATCATCAAGATGATCCTTATGAGTCTCACAATCCACTAGTGACATCTAACAGTATGTAGTGGCAATCCAGCAGAATAAAATATGAATTTTTAGGTACGATTAGCACATGATACATCTCTCTATCACGAGTCCCGACCAGATGGCAGGTCATGAATGAATCGTCAAACCTTAACATCAGTTATATGATAGATTCAATCAGCTCGAGTCCATATGTGACTCTATGAAAACTCTTTTCCATCAATTACAATGCTATGGCCATAGACTTAAGGACTCAGCCTCTTAAATCTCATAGGACTACTCTCTTCTATTACGGTTGATAGATCCCATCTTGATGAACATCCCACTCCTATAGTGGACCAACTGTCGTCAACATCCACTGCAAGAGCTCCTTGAGACCCATGTTGATGTGTCAGTCAAACTCCAGCAGCCTCACTGCGAGTAATAGTGTCATCTCAAGTTAAAGGACTACTCATGCAACTGCAACATCAAAAAAATCATGAACGAGTGAGCAGACATCCATGTGACTTCTCATGTTGGTCACGCTTAGTGCTAGTTATTCTCTAACAACCACCTGCACTTTTGCTCCAGTGTCTCTATACTGCAGATTCGAGATCCATCTGTCTGAAGAAAGCGATTCGTACACTGATTTATCTGGATTAATTACTATCCCCATGATGATCTTATGATCAGGAGCAATTTAGGAATCAACCATTAATGACACATGCCTCAAATTCTCAACTCTTTGAGAATATGTGTCATCATCTTGTTAATCCCTTGGATGATTCATGGATACATAAACATGAATGATAATATAACTGCCCAATAAGTATAAAATCATGTCCTAGAGATATAAAATGTGTCAGCCAAGATTAGCTTCTAGGACATATATCCAATAATCTTTCATTTATACTAAAGCCAATCTGTCATGTACCAAGCCCTATCTTCACAAGACAAGCTTTTAGTCTTAGGCTGGCTAAGTGACTTACCAGTGGATCATCCACATCACATGTGAAGTTTGCTCTCTGCACCTCTATGTATTTCTATTCGAGGTTGTCACGTGTTCTACTATTCTATGTGCTTGGATATCTGGTAAGACCTAGGCTCCTTAGCAAGAGCTATGATACCATTGTCTTTGCAGTATAGTGTCACGGCATCTAATGACATGACAATCAATTCTGCAACTAATATTAAAATCAGAATGCATCCTACACATCTACAGTGTACTCAATTTTCATTGATCGATTATTTGAAACACTTTCAAAATATTGACATAGGAACACACCTCATAATGTAGACATTCTACAATCAATATCAGTCATAAAATTTAAATTGGTGTATCCTCCCACTCTTAGCTTTGATCCTTCTCCAAATTAAGAATATATCCTTAATTCTTCTCAAGAGCTTAAGGTCATTTTCACAGTAATCCAGCGCTTACAGCTTGGATTCAACTGATATCTACTCGTGATATTCACGGTATTATTTATATCAGTTCAAGTACATTATGGCATACGACTATACCCGAGAGGGTAGCAGACCCCTCTTTGAGATTTCAATACCGAACTCTTTCAGCATTCAATCTCCGTACTTTATCTGTGAAAACACAAATATCTAGTTACATCTATCTCTATAGATCTTTAGGATGCCTACTTTATGTCTTTCATGGAGAAATCTATATTCAACCATATTTTAATTGATGTCAGTTTTGGACACTCCCACTGTCCCTTTTGAAACCCATAATTTTCATATCTGATCGAATAATTTGATCATATCATCAAAATAACTTGTTCCAACTCTAAAATTATTATAGACTTTGTGATCTCCTATCACAAGAAGTGAAATCCATAGACTATTCTATATAAAAATCTTCAAAAGATCTCTTCTCAGAAAGCTATTTCACATCCTTCTTTGGAGTCGATATTTCACATCGTCTCGTTGTAGGCTTTGGGATCATCTTTATGCTCTCCATCTCCCATGAGAAAATCACTTTCTTTACATCCTCTGTTAAGCATACTCAAGTACCTTTCGAGAGGATAGGAGATCCTACTAAGTATACGAGGTGAAAGAGGAATATACATCTACTGACTCATGATGAATAGGTTCTTAAGGTCCCAAGACTCATTGCTTTTCAGAGACACTCTCTTTGAGCTTAACTTTCCTCCTACTGCTTTATCTTAATTAAATAATTTTTTAAGAAGATAGCATGTCAGGTCACAATCATATTGCAATACTTTCAGAAAGTAATATCTCAAACTCTTTTAGAATGAGCTTTATAGATCTATTTTCTAACATATCCACCTACTATCCTAGACACAAGCTGGATATCCTTGAATTTTAAAATAATCAAGATTCAGTTCTCACCATATGCCATATCTCATATGGTGTGGTACGAACAGGTTTAGAGAGAACCTAATTTCATAGAAATAAAGCATGTCCCTAAAGAAACATAAATCAGTGAAGTCCATTATGGATCGGACCATATCTCATATAGTCTCTTAACTCTTTTTATCTCGTTGAGCTGAGATGTACTAAAAGCAGTCTAATATATAATTATGCCATTTTATGAGATAATCGATAAATTTTTTTTATTGGTATTGCATCTTCGATCTGATCGAAGTACATTTAAAAATTTTTCGATTTACTTCTCTACTCACATCTGAATTCTTTGAACCTTTCAAAAATTTTAGATTTTGTATCTCAAATACAAAGTAGAGACAACTCTTTCGTTAGCACATTACATGGGCTATACACATCAAATGTGTACTAGGATAAGTATCTCAATGGTACTTTTTCTCTTGTCCCACAAGAATAGTTTGGTCATATTTTCTCAAAGAGATGATATACAAACTAGATTTGACTCAATAGTCAATGAGTCCAAGCCCATATTTCTCTAGTTTGTTAATCATTTCTTCTCCAATACGATCTAGCTTAAGGATCCACATATACTTTAAGCTTATCCCAATTTTAGATCTCTCCGATTCAATGGTATTCATTGATTGCTCAATTAAGTTCACATATGCATTACCATATAAATGATAGAGACTGTCTCTTAGAACTTAATCCAAACGATGATCGCAAAGGACAGATATCCATGGCTGCAACAGCAACTGTTGCCCTATAGCCAATTCAAGGGTTACTTCCTCCACCCTTTACCTTCCCATAGACTCTACACTAGAGTCTATAACTCAATTGAGAGAAGAGAAAATCATAAGGATAACATTGAGCAATTTTGATATACCTACTCTAGGTGCGTCTCTATTTTTTTAGGCTCTCCAGGTATTTATCTCTGAACTATTTCAAGGTTTCTTTGTTAGCAACATATTGACCAATTTAGATAAGGTCTCTTGATGGTCTTTTATATGACAATTTATCATAAACTATCTATATAAACTAATCAGAGATCGCAGGATCAAATCCACAAGCAATTCCTTGTGCATGATCATATCAAGCCTTTTGAGCTCTTTAATATCCTTCATCATTATCGAATAACGATCATTAATTGACTGTCCATCATGAATCACATACACTGTGTGACTCTGATGATCTCACAACACTTGTAGATGAATCAACATGTCGTAGGCAGTGAACATGTGCTCATACATAGTACTTATCTTAATTGTCATTGTCCATCTACTCATCAAGTATAGCTCGTTGACTATGGGTTGAATGGATTGTCAACATTAGAATAATCTGGTAGAGAATATAATATTTTTTAAAATTAAGAATAATTTTTAGATTTGTGAGCCAGTCTATGTACTCAGTTTTAGTTAATTGGTTGATATCTAGGACTCAAGCTAGAGAGTTGGAAGCTACACAATGGACAGCAGAGAGCAAAGATTCTAATTGGATGTTTGTACTTATTTTATGATTTACTCTAAAAATTTTTAGATGCAAAAAGAGACTATCACTATTTTATCAGATCTCCCACACTCTCTGGGTAGGAAAACGAAAATTCTGACGCGATAATTGAATTTTCAGTGGGTGCTGCGGTCCCACTGAAGCTGTGCACTTCACCTAACAGTTATTGGTAATACGAATAAACACCGATGTATGGATAATTTTTTATCTAAATATTTCTCTAAGCATGTTGCAGCCACTTGGTCTCTAAGTTATGTGGGCTCACCTAACAGTTATTGTCCACACTCCTTAGTTAAGCCAGACCCATCATTCACAAGCGGATGCAAAGCCATCATTGGGTCTCTCACCTAACAGTTATTGGGCCCAACCCCATCTTTATCCCATAACAACTCTTTGCTAATAGAATGATTGCGTGTTTTTGATGCAACTGAACCACTGTAACCAGCTGAGAACAATCAACGTCGGTAGCACGTCCGCACATCTACAATGTTGGAAGACCTTGGACTTAATATTTTGTGAAGAGATTTGAGTTTAGATCTCATCTAATTAGTCATCACATGACTGATGTAATTGGCATGGACTAAATCAAACCACCAAGTAACCATATTTGAGACTGAATCTTCCAAATTGGCTAGGTAAGTGAAGATTGGTGGGGGTCCCTCTATTGCTTTTCTTAGATACCAATAAATTGGTCAGATAAGCGAATGGAACCAATTAAATAACCACCTTTCAATTATTTACCTTAGACACTAATTGGACAATTGATCCGAATAGGTTAGCTTAGGTGAATCAAACTCGAGCCACGAAATCGAATTAGATCCATAGGTTAATTGATTCTACATATGGGTGTCAATCGATTCGATCAACAATAATTATATAATCTAAGGCTCTATTGGCCTCACCCTAATCAACACTTGACTCAAGATCAACTGCTAAATCAATTTAGACCCATAATGATCAAATCAAAACCCGTTTTATGTAATCCAATTACATACCTAATTTGATCTATCCATGACCAATCCTTCATGCACGAACACTAATTTCAGATCTTAAATCAAATTTTTTAGATTTAAATTCTTTGCATGAAAAGTAAATTTTGATCTCGAAATAATTTCTGATCATGCATACAAATATGTACCATATAATTAAACTAGTTCAAGTCGTTGAAATAATTTCAACCCTAAACATACTTTGATATATCATATATATAAATCAAAACAGATCTTGAAACTATTTTCAGATCTAAATAACAAAACATATATCACATATATACTTTAAAAATTAGATCTAAAAATTCAATCTAATTAAAAATTTTAATATCGTTCCAAGACAACCATACAGCATAATAAATTATACCAGGACAATCTTATGTCAGAACGACATCAAAATCTTTCAGATCTAAAATTTTTCTCTACAGATTTCAAATCTAATTCTAAATCTCATGCATATGATATGGCTCTGATATCACTGTTGGAGTTTTATGGTTTCATGCATGTATGTTTTACAAAAAGAGTACGCAACAGAATTTTAAAATTTTTTAGATTAAATCTAATTTAATCTAAGTATGCATAAGATCATATCTTCAAACCATAACCAGAATCATCATATGTGATATAAGATTCAGATATAAAAATTAAATAAAAAAAATAAATATAAAATATACCTGGATATGGATCAATCTTCAACGCGAACAGATGATCATGGATGTCCTTTGAAGGTCCCTTATAGCCATACAAGCATCCGACCTCTACGGGTATCCACACAAAATTTGATCTGATCAGAAACTTTTTAATCTCATCGGGGTGCTAGCTCCCTTATATAGATCGCATCTTGATGGTTGAAAATCTTCTTTTCTTCTAAGACACTCTTAGAGAACAAGAAGATGTAGGAGGATCTTGATCTCTACACTAGAGATCATGAGAAGAATCTTTTCTTCTCTTTTCTTCCTAAAATTCATGCACCAAGTCTCTATAATAGAGATGTAAAAATTTTATCCAACTTTGAGACAAAAGGAGGAGGATACATTTATGTCTAAATATGGACAAGAGGGAGAGATAGAGATGTCTAAACAACCAACCCTTGGTTGTTGCAAGAAAGAAGAGATAGTTGTAACAAACCTCACGTCTTGCACCAAGATGCCGTCCCCTCTCTCCTTATTTTTCTCCACACCTTCTTCTCTGGTTTTGGGCATCAAAACCTGATGCTAATCCCCACTTCAACATCCCAAGAGGTGGTGAATTTATAGGCATAAGATGAGTTAGAGTTTGGTTAGGAAATAGAGTCCAAGAATTCATGGACTCTTGCAATTTTTGGATGCCGCCAATACCAAAATTTTACATGGTAATTCAAGGGAGAAAATCCTTCTTTCTTACATGTTAAAGGAAGGGAGAAATCATGTTAAAACCTGGTTGGTAGGTGGTGCACACAAATAGTTGGCGTGAGGCTTATATGGCGCATGGATAGGGAAGAGTTTCATGATCATGGGACTCTTGTTTAATGGCTATTTTAAACCCAATTAAAATATCAATTAGTTCTAATCATATTAGAACCATATTAGACTCAAATAAATAAAAATCCAAATCTGATTTGGAGCTCAATTAATTTAGATTGGATGTCTCCTATTTGGAAGAGGAGTCCTAGTTCTGTTGGATTCTTTCTTGGTGTTGAATTTTAATCCTAATCCAATTAGGATTTGGTGCACCATGAAATGAAGATTTTTAGTCTAATTAAGAATACATATATCCTAGTCTAATTAAAAATTAGATCAAATTCAAATCCTAATTCAACTTAGACTAATCATCCAATCCTTTTGGGGTTGTCCTATAACCCCATAGGGTTGATCAAATCAAATCCAAAATGAGTCAAATTAAATTCAATCAAATTAAACTTGATATAAGCCTCAATGCTCAATCAAATTGAGTCAATTAGCAATCCTATTGCTAATTAATCCTCTTATAACTCACTAACTCTTTAACGAGTTACATAATGTAATATTTGTATTAGATCAATTATCAATTAAATTGATAATTAAATTTTTTTTACGATTCATAATCATAATTCAACATTCTGATCAGTCAAAAGTCTCTTTTGTGTGTGGTCCCATAGGTTCTATTCTATCTGATAGTGAGATATATTATGATCTCTATCGCAATATCATTGAAATACTTTTCAATAGATTAGAATAATTTTAACTCTACCCACCAAGAATCATTGATCATCAAGATGATCCTTGTGAGTCTCACAATCCACTAGTGACACCTAGCAGTATATAGTGGCAACCCAAAAAAATAAAATATGAACCTCTAGGTGTAGTTTGCACATGATACAGTCCCTCTATCGTGAGTCCGATCAAATGGCAGGTTATGAATGAATCGTCAAACCTCAATATCGATCATATGATAGATTCAATTAGCTCGAGTCCATATGTGACTCTATGAAAACTCTTTTCCATCAATCATAATGCTATGGCCAAAAACTTAAAGACTCAGCCTCTTAAATCTCATAGGACTACTCCCTTCTGCTAGGATCGATAAATCTCATCTTGATGCACACCCCACTCCTACAGTGGACCAACTGTCACCAACATCCACTATAAAAGCTCCTTGAGATCCATATTGATGTATCAGTCAAACTCCAGCAGCCTCACTGCGAGTCGTAGTGTCATCTCAGGTCAAAGGACTAGCCATGCAACTACAGAATCGAGAAAGTCACTAACGAGTGAGTAGACATTCATGTGACTTCTCGTGTTGGTCACGCTCAGTACTAGTTGTTCTCTAACAACCATCTGTACTCTCGCTCCAGTGTCTCTACACTGCAGACTTGAGATCCATCTGTTCGAAGGAAGCGATCCATGCACTGATCTATCTAGATCAATCACCATCCCCATGATGATTCTATAACCAGGAGCAATTTAGGAATCAACCATTAATGACACATACTTCAAATTCTCAACTCTTTGAGAATATGTGTCATCATCTTGTTAATCCCTTGGATGATTCATGGACATATAAACATAAATGGTAATATAACTGTCTAATAAGTATAAAATCATGTCCTAGAGATATAAAATATGTCAGCCAAGATTGACTTCTAGGATATACATCCAACAGCTAGCGCGCGGCCAGCCCAGGTGGTGTGGGCACGCGAGAGCCGATCATGGGCGCACATGGCCCAGGCCCAATATGGGTGCGCACGAGCGCGGCCCAGCATGTGGCCTTGGCCCAGCGTGGGCATGCATGGCCCGGCTGCAAGCACGTGGCCCGTGGCAGATTTTGCATAGCTCACCATTAGCCGACGGTCCATAGGAGGCCGCATGGACTAGCAGATCATTTCCCCACCAAATCTCGCGGTCCCCTTTGGACCAAAGGCCATTTTTGGGTGTTTTTTGAGGTAATTGCACGATCGAATGGCTGGCGGTATGAGCGAGCTTAATCAGCATGGTCTAGGTGCTTGATCGGATGGTAGAGGTGTTGTTGGAGTTCTAATTCAACCTTATTTTCGATACGGCCCCGAATTGAGGCCTTTAAAGGGCTCTATGGCAATAGAGTGCATACTGTGGTAGCACAATCGGCAAAGAACCCAGAGGAGCAGCAGCCAAAAGTAGCATTCGGTAGCAAGCAGCAGACCTTGAAGATAGGCACCGATAGAGAGCAGAAGCAAGGGGCTTTGGGTAGGCTGTTAGACAGCGGACAATGGTTGTTTCAGGAAGGTCTCCTAGAGAGAGAGAGAGCTTTGTGAGAGAGTGCTTCTTATTGAGAGAGGAAGATTGGTATATGAGGATTGAGGGTATGATCTTCTTTGTAAATTTTTTTTTCTCATAGTGAAGCTTGCATGCCTCGTGGAGGCGAGCCTTTTGGCTGATCCACATATTTGATTATTTTTTTATTTTATTTTTTTTTTCTTCTACTACAACAAGTGGTACCAAATCTTGTCCAACAAATGGTATCAGAGCTAGACTGTGCCACAGTGTAGGTTGCGGCAGTGGTGATCAAGATTAAAGGAGATGAAGATGACAAGCATAATCAAGGTGGAGATCAATTGATTTGATGGAAAGAGCAATCTTTATGGCAAGTGAGGGTGAAAAATATGTTCATCCAGCAAGGGTTGATCGATGCTCTCTTATACGAGGAGATGCTGGCTACTATGAGGTGATGGATTAGAGATAGCTCCAGATGCAGACAATGAGTAGATCTGCTTGTACCTAACGGATGATGTGGTGATCTATATCTTGGTGAGACTTTTTTGATGATAATATGGTTGAAGTTTGAGAAGTTGTACATGACGAAGTCCTCACCAATACTCTCTTTCTCTAGAGATAGTTCTACTGACTATGAATGATCGAGGACAGAGATGAAGGAATGACTGCACGCTTGATCGATTAGATTAAGATGCAGCGGACTTCAAAAATTTTTTCTCGATCCGATGTGCGATCAGATCTAGATTAGATCTCAATCATGGCCAGATCGATCATGCATCTAACATTAAAAATATAAAATTAGAGATTTAAACTACTTTAAATTAGATGGTAACCATATCACCTTATGCGGGTAGACAAACTCTACAATCCGATGATCCATAGATTTTCGAGATTCGCTGTTGAGCCGCATACGTGTCCGATCTCTATAGATATCTACTCTGACTCAAACTAGGATGCTTTCTTCTTAATCAATCCACCTACTCCTAGATGGATCAGCAAGTCCTTGATTTGCTTTCAATTTGATCTTCGACGGAGCTCTAATCAGCCTTCAATCACAGTCTTCTCGCTTCTTCATGCAGATCTGATGGCTTTTGATGCTTCGAACCCATCAGATGGCACACCCAACACTCTTGGACATGGAAGAGGGTCTGAGATCAGAGAGAGAAGAGGGAGGAGGCATGGAGAGGAGAGGAGGAGGCATGAAAATTTTTATCTCATGAAAATCTATTTTGTCCATCAAAAGGGGACCCATTATATAGGCATCTAATCAGATCAGATGCCTTAAAGCAGAAGGACTCTGCTAGGGCACCATTCACTACAAATTTTCTCTCATTTTGTCACACAAAATCATCAAGAAACATCAGATGGTGTGGAGATAAGATAAGATGGTTGTCATCCCATTCAATCTCCTTAGTTTCAAATTCGAACAGTTTCAGTTTGAATCCAAATTCAAATTCAGATAGAGATTTATCTTTTATTGTCTAATCAAATTTGAACTCTACAAATTCAAATGGGGATGAAGCTCTTATCCTCTCACCTTATCCATAAGTGGCACCACCCCTTGGATCTTATCCATATGTGGTGTCACTCCATCTGCGAACAAAACACATGATGAAAAATGTTGGGTGCCAACAGTTGGTGCCCCGTCCCTATCTCTTAATTCTTACATGGAATGCTTGCTTCAGGGACTCCAACTTTTGGTGTCCAAAATGAGCTTGCTACAATTTGGTTTAACCCTATCTAATAGAAAACCCAAATTAGGTTGGAGAAAATGAGTTTAACTATGTGCTAGCATGGCTTCCTTAAATCTAAAGCTAGGACTCAATTGATCCTAACCCAATCATACTACACTTAGCTCAATTGTGCAATCCTAAACTAATATCCTTGTTTGTGCAATCCCATAGGTCTAATTCTATCTAATAGTGAGATATGTTATGATTTTGATTAGCAATATCATCGAAACACTTTTTTAAAGATTGAAACTCTTTTCAATTCAGTCAATTAGGAATCATTGATCATCAAAATGATTCTAAATGGTCCCACAATCTACTAGTGACACCTAACAGTATATGGTGGCAACCTAGCAAATTGAATGATAAATTTTTTAGTGCAGTTATCATGTGATTTGATTTCTCTATCGTGAGTTCCGACAAGACATAGGTTAAGGATAACTCATCAAATTTGATTCTTATTATATGTTATAATCAATCAACTCAAGTCCGATGTGAAATCTAATAGAAATATCTTTCTATTTTTTACACTGCCATGGCCATGGACTTTAAGACTCAGTCTTATAATCTATATGGGACTACTCCTTATCTATCGAGATCGACAGATCCTATCTTGATGTATATCCTATTCCTACAGTGAGTCAATTGTAGTCAATTATATCTCAAACCTCTATATTGTCAGAAAATTGAGTTATTGTGTAGTTAAACTACAGTAATCTCACTGTGAACAGTCGAGGTACTGTAGGTCAAAGAACAAGTCACACTATCACAGTATCGAGTTAGTCACTAACCAGTAGGTAGATATCTTAGTGACTACTTGTATTTCGTTATGCTCAGTATCCTTGTTCCTAACAAGCACTTATACTCTTGCTATGGTGTCTTCACACCGTAGATTCAAGATTATCTCTCCTAAGAGAGTGATTGTGCACCAATCTCTCTGGATCAAATACAGTTCTCATGATGATCCTATAATCAAGAGTAATTTATGAATTAATTATAATGACACATGTTTCAAATTCTCAACTCTTGAGAATATGTGTCATTATATCCATTAATTCAATAGATGATTCAGAGATACTTAACAATACAAATTGAATGGAAACAAATCTAATTTATTAATTATAAGTCAATATTATAAAATATATCCTAAAAAATATTACAAGTGTCAGCCAATCTGACTTTTAGGACATACATCTATCAAAAGCATGCAGGAGTATCTTAGCAATTTTCAGAAGATCCTCACCGTCCTTCTCTGCATTGACAAGAAAGTTGAAGAGAAGATCAGAGTATTGGTCTTACTTTCATTGCTTCCCCCTTCTTTTGAGTTTTAGTGACTACTCTTTTAGTGAAAAAGAACACCATCAAGATGGAAGAGATAACTTCTGCACTACTTCAGAGTGAGATTTTCAGGTGGGAGAATCGGACTTCGAGTTCAGACGGTGACTCAGCTTTGGTGGTGATTGGAGGTGGTGGTGGTAGAAGACGAAGTGACAAGAGATCGTGAGATGGGTGGTCCAAGTCCGTGGAGAGGGACTTGAGCAAGATCAGATGTTATCGATGCGATAAGTTGGACATCGTGTCAGAGATTGCCATAATAAAAAGATCAGACGAAGGCTATCGTGGTGATGGTAGGTAGCGATACAGAAGATAGCGATGATGTTTTTCTAATGACAAATGAGGTATCTATTTCTTCCCACCAATGGATTATGGATTCTGCATGTTTGCATCCTGTATATTACAGAGAGGAGCTGTTTGACTTCCTGAAGAGCAGTGAGGAAATTATTCGTTTATCAAATAGATCAAGCTGTGCAATCGAGGGCACTGAGACTGTCAGTGTGAAGATACATGATGGGGCAGTGAGAAAATTAGGTGAGGTTTGATATATACCCAGTTTCAGAAAGAATCTGATCTCACTGAGTAGACTGGATTCGACCAACTACAAGTGGAGAGCTGATGGAGGAATCCTAAAGGTTTTGCACGGCAGTAGGATTGTATTGAGGGAAAGAAAGTATGAAGATATTACCTCTTGGCAGAAAGTCCAGTGCAAGGTGGAGCTTTAGAAGCCAGTGAGAGTCCAGTGCGAGGTGGAGCTCTAGGTGCAGGTGATCAGGTATGAGATGAAAGATTCAGAAGGATGACAGACGATATTGCAAGATAAAATTTTTATTATCGTGGGAGGCTACTCCGAGAAGATCTCAGATTAGATAGAGTACAGCCTACGATAGAGATGGAATCGAATGATCTGGCTCAGTTTTCATGTTTGCCCATCCATGACTAGCCGGCATTTGTCCCAAGGTATGGGGGCAGATCATCTAGAAAGCTTTCAAGATTAGATGGAGGCGAATGTTGAGTCGAGATGAAGATTGTTGAGAAAAATATCTCAAAATTCAACCTATAAGGAGCCCACAGGTGAAACCATGACGTGAAGAAAGCCCAGGAAGAGAAACCCCATTGAGAAAGTTTTGCAAGAGGGCCTGGTGTCCAGTAGGCTACAACCCGGCATGCGGGTTCAACCCACACATGCGTAGGGTGTGCGGCCCAAGCTAGCACGTGGGCCAACCCAGGCATGCGCGGGTGTGTGCGAGCCGGCTGCGGGCGTGCGGCCAATGGGAGCATGTTGGTGTGGCCCAGTGCACGGCCCGTGGTAGATTTCATGCAGCTCACCATGAGCCGATGGTCCACAGGTGGCCATGTGGACCAGCAGATCATTTCCCCATCGATTCTCACGGTCCATCATGGATCGAAGGCCATTTCTAGGTGTTCTTTGAGGTAACTGCACGATCAAATGGCTGGCAATGCGAGCAGGCTTGATCAGCATGGTCTAGGTGCTTGGTTGGACGATAGAGATATTGTTGGAGTCCTGATTCAACCCTATTTCTGATACAGATCTAGATTGAGGCCTTTAAAGGGCACTGTGGCAACATAGAGCATACCATGATAGCGTGATCGGCAAAGAACCCAAAGAAGTAGTAGTCGAGAGCAAAGTTCGGCAGCAGGCAACAGATCCTGAAGATAGGTGCCGACAGAGAGCAAAAGCAAGTGACTTTTGGTAGATTATCAGACACTGGTCAGTGATCGTTTCAGAGGGAACTCCTAAAGAGAGCTTTGTGAGGGAGTGCTTCTTGTTGAGAGAGAAGGATTGGTATACAAGAGTTGAGGGTGTGACTCCTCTTGTAAATTTTTCTCTTTTCTCATAGTGAAGCTTGCATACCTGTGGAGGCGAGCTTTTTGGCTGATCTATGTATTTAATTGTATTCTTATTTTATTTTTTCTTTCTTGCTACTGCAATGAGTGATACCGGATCTTGCCCAACACAAATTCATCAGGACCCTCCAATAAGTGAACACTTATTTTGTATGCCATCTCTCGGAGATGGACTCCACACAAATTGGATTCATCTCTCCCACCAAGCTCCAAGCATCTCAAAATCCATCAAAACACCCCGTGTGCTATTCAGGGTCCATCGAACCTCCATACTCTACCTCTCTCTCCGCACTCCGTTCTACCTCATACTCGACATTGCCCCTTACTAAACTCATCCTGAAAGCTCAGACCTCTTCTATTTGCTTTATGGGAGACTGACTTTGACATCGAAGGATTAACTATCGGGAATCCCTCTGGCGTGAGAACTTTCTCGAAGGGTCGACACTGCCCCAACTCATGCATTTCTCAGAGGCCTCGACCAACCCTCTAGAGACCACTCCATCCCTTCTCCCTGACTCCAGTTTAGCAGTCTAAGCCAGATCACCTTTCCGACGACAACTGATTGGTGCTAGAGGAAGGGCCCAACTTATTTCTGAGGTCTTGAGCTTTCTTTCTTCCATTGATCGAATATGAGGAATAGAAAGGCTATAGCAACCTCTTTCGCCACTCTTTCAGAACTACTAGTGGAACCCACTGTCTCTGATTAGGGTCACCAAGATCTTAGCATCTTGGAGGCATCGACAACCCTAACTATCAGGTTCGAACAGTTCCAGCAACTCCTACTACAAATCCAAGCACTCACTACCATAGTGCAACATTTGCAGCAATCAACTCACCCACCTGCTTCTGTGTCGAGCAATCACCTGGTGCTGACACATCAAGAACCTACTCCTCCCTCCAAAAGCTTGTGATGGAGTGGCCAATCTCACCCTGTTAGCCTAGAAGGAGTCCCTCGAGCCATCCGATCTACCCATTGGAGCCCCAAATGAGTTTCACTCTATCATTGGCCTCATCCCTCATGCAACGAGCGAGGTAAGGGCATGAACCTGCTCCTCCATTTTCTCTTTGACTTTTTTTTTCTCATAGGATTCATCTGCAAGTGGATCTACAAGCCGTCGACTCTGAAAGAGAATCGGTAGGCACGATGAGTTGGATTGAAAGATCCTGGAGGTAGACTGTTATTTTAAGATCCTCAGATAGCACCAACTTGCCTTGGGAGGAGAGACTATGTTCACTACTCATCCTCCTTTCTCAGAGTAGATCATGGAGGAACTAATCGCTCATTGCTTTAAGGCATTATCCATGGGAGTGTATGATGGCACAATAGATCCCTATGACCACTTGGAGAGCTTCAACTTCCTTATGATGCTGTAAGTAGCCTCGGACGTGCTACTATATAAGTTCTATAGGCACATGTGTAGTGCTCCCAAGCCTAGGGAGATTATGAGACGAGCCATGGGCTTGGCTCCAGGATTCTAAGATCAGTTTGCATCCTAGGGCTAGGATCGATGGTCCTATGGTGGAGGTTCGATCTCCATAGGCTCGAGACCCAGGGGATTTGGGTCTTAAGGGGGGCTAATCCAGGTTTAGACCAGGTTTGGATCTATGAGGGTAAGAGCACATCATGTACTCAGATTTGGATTGAGTGCTTTCAAGTATTGGGTTAGCCTAGGAGTTTTTTGGACTAGGGTTTAGGTCATATATACTAGTATATATATACATGTAACTTGTAAGCCCTAATTTGTGTGAAATGAATTGAACCCTTTTCTTCTACATCTCTTCCTCTCTCTTTGATTTTCCAGCCACCAAGAAGTCCTATGGGAGTATGCCTCCTAGAAAGAGAAAGGAGGCACACCCCCTCATCACATCTCTTGATACGTGTGGGACAAGGCAGCGCATGCTAGTAAGAAAAGAGACTCCCATCTGCCTGGGAGTCTCTCTCCTAGCAAGATCTCCATGCCAGATCATCTATGGAAGAGGGAGAAGGGGGTGGGAGATATTTCTCTCAATTTCTCATGGAGAGAAGTTAGGAAGGCATGTTCAAGAGAAAAGAAATCAAGGTTGCGTGCGACATGCTGCAGATTTCTATGCTAGGAGTCCCTATTGGACTGGGAGTTTCTCTTCACCAGGATCTCAATTTTTGCTGGGATTAAAACAATAGGGAGGGCATGAAAAGAAGATCTTATTGTCTTAATGGTTTGCCTAGATGAGATCTAGAAAGGTGGGAGATTAGATGCACAAGGAAGATGCACGCAGGCTGAAATATTGCCAAGGAGTTCTGGTCCAACAAGGACTCTCCTTAAATCAATGGTTTCATTCCAGATCTGCTAGCCCCAAGGTACCATGTGCCTAGCCCTGTCCCAAGGGTGTTAGAAGTGGAAGATCAGATTTGGAGGTGCATCTCAGGTCTCTAGAAGTGAGGGGACGTGGACTAGATCACTGCTGCAGGATTCTTGGTGTGCAGTGATCTTGAACATGGCATTTGCTGCCCTTAGAGAATCTGGATCACCATAGACTCTTGCAGAGGGCTCTATTGTAGGTCTTCTCAAGTCCACACAGGTGCATGATAGTCCTAACAATTGGTATCGGAGCTTATTAGAGCATGAAACAAAGGAGAAGTCACACAGGATGAAATCAAAAATCTACTGCAGAGGATCCTGAACACCTTGTATTCATGGAGTTGTTTCTTAACGCCAAGTTCCACATATTTTTGGCATTAAAATAATATGTTCTTGGGTTAACCATGTATCTATTGTTTTAATTGTGGGCCGATCTAGGGATTAGGAGAAGGGGGCATCAACAGGAGGCTATTTGCTGAAATCTGCACACCTATTCCACGGTATATCTTGGATCCATCTTTGTTTTTGCTGTAGTTTGGCCAACCAAGAGCAGTAGGTTGAAAGTGGAGGTTGAAAAGCTTGATGGAAAGGAAAGTTTTCTGAATTGGAAGCTTTGGGTGGTAGATTTTCTGATCCAACTTCGATTGGATCTGACCTTGGAAAAAGAAAGGTTGGCGGGTGTGATGGTTAAGCGATAGGGTTCTCTGGGGAAGATGGGCACAGGGGCTGTTTAGTGGATGAGGAGTGTTTGACATATTTGGTGTGCTAGAGAAGAGGTTCTCCAAGAGGTAATGGTCAAGATGGAGCTGAAGAAGTGACTATACAGCCTTTGGATGTTGGAAGGTGAAGAAGTAGTCGGAGTGCATTCAACGGTTCAACCAAAGTATAGATTTACAGAGCCTTGGGATAATGGAGATGGATGATAGCTGGTTCAAAGAGGAGAAGGTCCTTTGGTGGTTTCGTAGGTGTCCGTGGAGTGCGAAAGGTCCAAAATGGTAGCAGTGATGGTGGAGGTTCAGCAGGAGGTTCAGCTGGGTAGTGCTTGGCAGCTGACCTCAGATCAGGTTTTATCTTCTGTAGGGGCATCAAGAGGAGTCACAATTTAGATGGAACACTAGCCAGAGGTGCCTCCATATGTGGAGGATGGTTGGCATAGGTTTAGAGCTAAGGGTGCAAGGATATGTGTCTAATTCTAGCACTAGCGGTAGTGATGTATTGCATAGATATGTGGGGTCGCGGGCACCGTGGATCGAAACTTTAGAGAGATTGTGTTAGACGGGTTGGTTGCAGCAAGAGAGGACTCAGATACCTATGAGGAGGCAGTGGCAAGCCTCAGGATGAGATAGGTGGGTCTGAGCCCAGGTCAGGGTTGGAGCTGCAGTTCCTCTAGGAGAAGCTAAAGCGATGGTTGGTGTAAGGACAGAAGAGGATAAAGTGCTAGGATGGAATTTTTTTGGTTCAGTCACTGGATTAAGAAGAGTTGGATGAGCTCTTGAATTTTGAAGATGCTCGTGGGGTGCAGAGGTATCCAAGATAGCTTCGGAGGTGCCCGTGGGGTATGGAGTATCCGAAGGGGCAGCGACGGTGATCGAGGTACAATGACAGGCTCAACAATGCAGTGTTGAGTGATTGGCCTCGGATGACTCCGGTACAAAGTCGGCTTCTGCGGCATTAGGTGGATATTAGATTCAGGTGGAGCACCGGACAGAGGTGGCTTCACAGGTGGATAGGGATTTGGCACGAGTTCAGAGTGGAGTGTTTTAAGAAGACCGTGTCAGGATATGCAGCGAGTGCCAGTATAGGAACGCTGCGGTTTCTCTAAAAAAGTCTAGAGAAAATGATGTAGCTGCCAAGCAGAAGGGAGTCTATAATTTTAGGATGATGTCGAGGAGTAAGCCAAGGTCTTCAATTATGGAGGTGGTCATCCCAAAGGTCTCCAAGGGTGCATAGCAGCTGAAGAGGATTGACGGTGGTGATATTTACACAAGGGGCTGTTTGGGCACACAGTGATAGTGGGAGCATGCAAGAGAACATTGTTGGATTTACCAAGATTTGGAGGTACCACCACAAGAATCCGGACTATTAGCAAAGGCCATTTGCCATTGCTAATAGTTCACTAGCTGTCGCTAATAATGTCGCCATTGTTAATTCCATCGTAACGGTCAATCTAAAAAAATTTTATCGCTAAAATTTGTATTAACGATGAAAAATATCATCATCACCAATATAACTATGACTATTAGCGATGGCGTTAGCAACAGAAGAACTCCATCGCTAATTATTTTAAATTTTTGAATTAAATTTTAAAAAAAAAATTAAAAAATATTAGCGATGGCATTTTCATGGCTAATGCCGTTGCTAATAGTTATTAGCGACAAATAATGCCCTCGCTAATGCTGTCTCTAATTTTTTTAATTTTTAACTTAAATAATTTTTTTAAAAAAATATTAGAGATGGTGATATCGTCGTTAATATCGTTGCTAATAAGTATTAGCCACGATATTTATCGTCGCTAATACCGTCATTAATAATTAATTTTATTTTTTAAAAAAATTTAATAAAAATATTTTTAAAATTTTATTTTAATTAATCATAATAAATTATAATTCTTAATATCTGTTATAATTAAACTTCAAAGATAATATGATAATCAAAAATTAAAAATTAATTATATTATATTAAAAATATAAATTATATAATTTTTTTACAGTTAGTATCAAAAAAATATAATACATCAAAAAAAAAATCAGATCCGATCCTCATCATCGTCTGCCTCCTCTTCCTCCTACTCCTCTCCAACTGCTGGTAGATGAGAGCTGGTTGTCTTAGTATCCTATAATGAAAAAATAAAATAATATTAATAAGTTTTGATATGGAGGCGTATCTTTCGATACATTCCTTCAATTCTCAAACAGGTTATTCCTACACATTTTATTCGATGATAAGAAGCTATAGACACCTTTGACCCATCTATTGGATGGTTAGATTGAATTTTTAGCCTCTAAATCTCATTCCCAGATTCAAACCTAAATATATGAAGCTTCTAAATATAAAAACTTAAAACAAGTAAAAGATTTAGTAATATAATTACCTAATGTGATAGTTGGGACAACGAGCCCAATTGATCGTATAACTATGGATCCGAAAGAAGTTCCATGACTGTATTGCAGATGGCATCCACAAGGCTCTGAGGTCGCTGGCTCAGAAGCTTCTGCATGACCTCCTCCATATGTGCATCACTCCAGATTCGGGATGTTGAGGTCTGTGAGGACACCGAAGGATATCAAGCCAGTAGAGGGTCGAAGCTGTGGCCGAATCCTATAACCCGACTCCTACTCCCCCCTTGGGGCATTGAGCCATCCCTCAAGGTCAAGGTGGGCTGAGAAGAGGGTCATCACCATACCTCTCAGCAACGTACTCCACATAATGCATCAATATAGTTTAGAAATATATTAGTTATCATATAAAAATTAGATTCTGTAACAACTTAATTAGTAAATAAAATTTGAAGTTCTTACCACGATCTGTCGCGACATAGAATCTAAATTGTCATCAATCCTTCTAAATTGGTGTGTGGCCTCTCACAACTGTAGCTGGTCTAGTGGACGACCCAGCTACCGTGTCTACAATAAGTAAATAGTAAAATTAAATTAATTAAAGCATGCATATAAGAGTTTTTACAGTTTTAGTGAAAAATTTTGGTATAGATTTCTTATCAGTCTGTTGGCCATAATATGTGTGCCAACCAGCTACCCATGTGCCTGATCGGATCTTGCTAGGTGGTCCACTTCTATCGAGCCCTCTACTGCCTATCGGAGTACTCCTCGCTGCTCCACTGGTCCAGAAGGCTTGCCATATGTCTGCTCACATCCAGTGATCTATGAAGGACCTCCAGTTTGATGGTGACTAAGAATTGATGTGCTAGATGGCAGACTGTCAGAGACTAGAGAGACCATCTCAAAACCTCCGTGTGGCCACCACCTCAAAGATCCAATGGCCAACCTCCTCATCCTTGGGAGTTTCAAATCGATAGTACCTTTGCAAGATAGAAGTAAGCATGTATTAATATATAATAAAATATCAACATATCAAAAAATTAAAAATTAAATATTTTGATTTATCAGAAATATCTCTCAGGCTGTATGACGAGCTCCCGACGGCCAACTCGAGAACTTGTTCATCGATCTCGACATCAATCGACGTATGATCCCGATAACGACATGAGATGTAGAAGGCTCTCTGAATGTGCTGCAAAATTGATTTCGAAGAATAAATATTAACTCTAAAATTACTAAATTCTAAACATATTAATTGAGCATGTAGTACTTACAAGCAGCTATGGATATGGATGATCTCTCTATCCTCCTATCGAGTCAGAGGTGCCACTGTCAGATGAGTGCCTTAAAAGCCAATTGTTGGCTGACATATTTTATATTTTTAGGACTTATCTTTGTACTCATAATATTTTTATATAAATAAAAAGTTTTTTATTTTAATCATGTTTATGTGTCCATGATTTGTCCTAAAAATTAACAAAGATGATTTTGTATATTCTCAAAGGTGTTAAAAATTTAAGACATACATTATTAACGGTTAGTTTCTAAATGCTTCTGATTAAAAGATCGTCACAAAAAATAGTGATCAATCCATTTAAGATTGGTGTATTGTTCACAACTCTTATGGGTAGATGAATCTCAGATCTGTAGTGTAGGGACACTAGGGTGAAAGTGCGGAGGTTGTTGGAGAACAACTTGCACTGAGTATGATCAATATGAAAAATTACTTGGATGTCTACTTATTCGTCAGTGGTTATCTCTATGCTGCAGTGGTATGAGTGATCTTTTAATATGCAGTGTCATTGGCTATTCACAGTGAGACTACTGAGTTTAACTGCACGTTCCTTTGGTCTCTAACCATTCGGATCCTTCCTGTGTATATTGGCTACAGTAGATTCAAGTTCGCTTTTAAGAGTAGGATGTACTTAGAAAGAATCTATCGATCTTGATAGAAAAGAAGAAGTCCTATATGATTTGTGAAACTGAGTTCAGAAAGTCTTTAGTCAAAGTAAGTATGAATACTGAAAAAGGGTTTCCATGGGATTCACAAGTGAACTCGAGTCAAGCCAATCTAGCATATGACTGATAATGGGATCTGACGAGTTTTCATGATCTCCGTCAAGTCAGAACTCATGATAGAAGGATTGAATCATATGATAATTGTATCTAAAGATTCACACTTTCATTCTATTAGATTGTCACTACATACTGCGAGGTGTCATTGGTGGATTGTGAGACTTATCGGACGTCATCTTGATGATCGATGACCCTCGAAGGGTAGAGCTAGAATTATTCCAATCCATCGAAAGGAGTTTCAATGATATTGTAATGGAGATCATAATATATCTCACTACCAGATAGAATGAAACCTATGGGGTCATACATTAAGAGATTTAATCTTGAATTATCCAATTAGGCTTATGAAGTTCTAATTGGATTAAGATTTAGTGAAATCCTATTGGGTTTAAGAGAACCATACTGGCACATAGTTAAATTCAATTTTTTTTTGGACTTCAATTTTTTATTAGATAAAGATTGGATCAAGTCCACAGCCTTAAACCTAATCTAAATCCATTTTAATTTGGGTTTAGTTGGGCATCTATTTGTGGGCCCAAAAAGATTGGATCAGACCAATTAGTTGGCAAATAAATCTCCTTATCTTCTCCCTTGATTTTTTTTTGTGGTGTGAAATTATTGGAAAGAAGAGAGGAGGCGCAAGCCTCCCCTTCTGAAAAGTCCAAAGGGTGCAATCCCTTGGAGTGGGCAAATGAAAGAAAGTGGGACCCACCCCTCTTTTATTTAGGCATGGAAGGAGAGAGAGAGAGGGGCCACGTCCCCTCTCTTGAGCACTAAAAACCCTAAGGGGGTGCTAACTCGGCATGGAAGGAGAGAGAGGGGCCACACCCCCTCTCTTGAGCACTTAAAACCCTAAGGGGCGCCAAGAGTTGGTGCCCCAACTACCTATCGTATAAATCAAGTGGCGCCCCTCATCTTACTTTATAAGATAAGGGTGCCACATCCACTTGACATTTGAGGTAAGAGCCTTTCCAATTGAGTCTGATTTTTTTGAAAAGAAAATCAGATTAAAAGATAAATGACCTTATGAGATAAGGACTAACGTTTTTAGTATGATTGGATAATGATTTGGAATCAAGAAAAAACCTATTTAAGGAGATAGTCTCCTAAGATTTTATGTAATTGAATTTTGAGATTTCAAATCTCTCTCCCCTTCTCTATGCCATCTCTCCTTGTTCCTCTCTTTCCAACGCCCAAGAGTTGGGCATCCCATCTTCTCATACACCCAAGTTGAAGAGGATGATTGCTTCTATATCAAGAACGAGGAGAAACACTATTGTTCAAGTGTTGAGTTTGCGGTCTAAGATCAAAGATTGATCAAAGGTTCAAAAAGCTGAGATCCTACTTAAAGAAGAAGGATCTATAATGAGAAGAAAGGTTCAAGATTGATCCCGATGGATACCTGAGGTCAGACATGTGTGTGGCTCAAGAATCTTCAATCCAAGATCATCGGTTACAGTGTATTTCAACCCACGTAAGGTATTGAGATCCGATTTTAATTTAATTTTTAATTTTTAAATTATATACATGTCTTAGATCTAGAGCTCGGATAGATATAGATTAGATCTATGGTATGTGGGGTTAAAGGGTTTAACCTAGATCTGTCTTCGCTGCTATTTCAAAATACTTTGAAATCTACACATGCTAGTCTATCCGATTTTCTAACAGTGGTATCAGAGCTCAGTTATTTAAGACATGTATAATCTGATTTTCATGTTAGATCTAAAAGTTTAGATGATTTAATATTGATTTTGTGCTGGTATAATATTGTCCTGATATAAGATTTTCTTCCTCTATTGAAAATATTGTCCTAACACAAGATTGATCAATTTTGAGAACTATTTTTAAAATATTTAAATTAATCTTTTAGATCTAAAAATTGATGTGTATGATATGTCTTTATTCATGTTAGATCTGAAATTAGAGTGATTAAATGTTTGCATCAGACTGGTATAAGGTTATCCTGGATAGGGTTTACCTCCTATATTGAAAAAATTATCCTAATTTGATACGAATCGATTTTTTGAAAAGTATTTTTAAAGTATTTTAATCATTATTTTAGATTTGATTATATATATATTTGATATGTATAAATTTAATTTTTGATCTAAAAATTAATATATATGTGATATATGTTTATAATTTAGATCTAAAACTTCATATATATGATATATGATATTAGGTTTAGATCTGAAATTATTTCAAGATCATAAGTCACTAATGCATGCAATGAAACATAATCTAAAAAAATTTTTAGAATCTAAAAATTATGTTATTGCATGTGGGTATGGGTTGAGTAAATTAGGTTTAGTGATCAAACTGCAATGAGGGTCAATTGATTAGATCAGACTAGAATCCATTGTCGATTTTGAGCAGTTGATTGAACCTAATCAATTATTGGTTAGGATTAGGATAAAGGGGCTCAAAGTCAATTTTAGTTATAATTGATTGCATCGATTCATATTTTGATATGAATTGATTAATTTAAGATCTAATTTGGCTCAGTGGTTAGGGCCCGTTTCAATAGGTTAACCTGATTGATTCTAATGACCAATTTGGTGTCTAAGATAAATATCTAGATGGTGGTTATTTACTTGGTTCTGTTGTCTGACCTGACCAATTTATTGATATCTAAAGAAAGCAACGGAAGAACCCCCACTCATCTTAACTTATCTGGTCATTTTGAAAGATTTTATTTCATACTAGATTACTTGTTGATTCGAGTTTACCCATACCAACTAGGATGGTCAGACATATGGATGTGCTGATCTAAACTTGATTAGTCGGATATCATATTTACTGATTTAAAAGAGACCTAAACCTAAATCTCCTTACTAAATATTAAGTCTAAAGGTCTTCTATCATTGTAGAGATACGGATGCCTTCTTGGCATTGATCATTCTCGACTGGTTATAGTAGTTCAATTATATTGAGAAGGTACAATCACTCTATTGGTATTTGATGCCTCGAGATAGAGATAGAGTTGGGCCTAATAACTATTAGGTGAGGATCTCAATGATGGCTTTGCATCTGCTGGTGAACGATGAGTCTGACTTAACTAAGAAATGTGCCAATAACTGTTAGGTGAGCCACAGGACTTAGAGATCAAAATGGCTGCATCTTGCTTAGTGAAGTAATGGACAAGATGTTATCTGCTCATTGGTCTATGCTCATCAATAACTATGAGGTGAGGTGCATATGGATCAGTGAAACTGTAGTATCCACTAAAAATTGATCGCATATAGATTTTTATTTCTCCATTCGAAGAGTGTGAAAGATTCAAAAAAATAAAAAAAAATTATTTATTTTTTAAAATTTTTAAAATAAATATTTAATAAGTATAAATATTTAACTAGAAACTATTCTCTCCATAGATAACCATGTCAAGTTTCAATCCTTTAGCTTGTATTCTTGAGACAAATAAGTTGACCGGAATGAACTACAAAGACTGGCTCTAGAATTTAAGAATTATTCTCAATTCTGAAAAATTAACCCATGTCTTAGATCAGGATGCGCGTGTGTTACCAGCTCATCCATCCTTTGATCAATGAGCCACACTTGAAAAGTGGGTGGATAAGGATAATAAGGTGAAGTGTTATATTTTAGTGTCCAATGATCTTCAGCGATAGCATGAAGATATGAGGACTGCTAAGGAGATGTTAACTCATCTGCAAGAGTTGTATGGTGAGCAGAATCATGCAACTCACTTTAAGATCTCTTAAAGACTATTCAGAATGAAAATATATGATGGACAGTCCATCAATGATCATTGTTTAACAATGATCAAGGACATCGAAGAGCTTTAGAAGCTCGGGATGAACATGGACAAAGAATTGCAGGTGGATTTGATCCTCCAGTCTCTTCCTAATTCATATAGGCAATTCATTATGAACTATCATATGAATAATATTGATAGTACTTTGTCTGAATTACTGAATATGTTGGTAATAGCTGAAGGCACCTTAAAAGATTCAAGGGGTATGGTTCTGACTGTGGAGTGGGCTTCCTTTAAGAAAAAGTCTTTTTTCAAGAAAAAGAAGAAGCTTGCGAAGAAGCAAAAGAATGAGGTCAAGTCCAAGAAGTAGGTTTCGAAGAAGATTGACGACAAGAAAAAATATTTCTATTACAATATTGAAGGCCACTGGAGAAGGAACTATCTGATATAGCTGGCGATTATGAAGAACAGGAAGAAGGATGGGCCTTCTGAAGGTACATCTGACTTACTCATAATTAAAACTAATCTAATGATTTTTTCTTCTTCTAGTTGGGTTCTAAATTCTAATTCAAGTGCTCATTTGTGCATTTCTATGCAGGATCTTGAAGAAGTTAGAAGACTGAGAGAAGGTGAGATCACTCTCTAGATCGATAATGGAGCAAGGGATGCTGCTGTTGCAGTTGAGACCTATCCTCTGTGATTACCATTAGAAATTAGTTTAATTTTGAAAGACTGCTATTATGTACCTGTAGCTAGTAGAAATTTAATTTTCATATCTATACTGGCATAGGATAACTATAATTTTTATTTCAATAAAGATATATGTATAATTTATTTTGAAAATAAAGTTATTGCATATACTTTCTTGATTGATGATCTTTATTATTTGCATATGGATGCGAGTGTTAACATTAACGAGCAAACTGTGAACGCCATATGGTTTCAGAGACTTAGAGATAGGATTAGCCAAAAGTATCTATGGCACCTTAGGCTAGGCCATATAGGAGAGGACAGACTCAACAAATTGAAAAAAGATGATCTTCTCAGGTCATTGACTTTCGAGTCTTATACGGTTTGTGAGTCCTGTCTTCAAGAAAAAATGACTAAGCTATCCTTTATGGAACAAGGAGAAAGGGCCACTGAGATATTAGCCCTGGTATACACTGACAGGTGTGGTCCATTTGATGTACAAGCCAGGGGTGGCTATGTCTACTTTACAACTTTTACTGATGATTATTTGCGATATGGTTTTATATATTTGATGCATCGTAAGTTTGAAGCCTTTGAAAAGTTCATAGAATTCAGACATGAAGTAGAAAAATAGATCAAAAAATCCATAAAGATTCTTTGATCAAATCAAGGAGAAAAATATCTTAGTGAAGCATTTTGGATCTATCTCAAGAATAACCGCATAGTCTCACAATCGACACCTCCAGTGCCCTAGAAGCCAATTATTGGCTGACACATTTTGTATTTTCAGGACTTACCTTTGTACTTGTAATATTTTTATATAAATAAAGAGTTTTTTTATTTCAATCATATTTATGTATCCATGATTTATCCTAAAAATTAATAAATATGATTTTGTATATTTTCAAAGGTATTGAGAATTTGAAACATATATTATAAGTGGCTAGTTTCTAAATACTCCCGATCAAAAGATCATCATGAATGACAGTGATCAATTTATTTAAGATCAGTACACTGTTCATCTCTCTTATGGACAGATAAGTCTCAGATCTGCAATGTAGGGACACTGGGGTGAGAGTGTGGGTGGTTGTTAGAGAATAACTTGCATTGATCATGACTAACACGAGAAACAACTTGAATGTCTACTCACTCATCAGTGGTTATCTCGATGCTGTAGTAGTATGAGTGGTCCTTTGACCTACGGTGTCATCGGCTATTCGCAATGAGGCTACTGAGTTTGACTGCATATTTTCTTGATCCCTAGCCATTCAAATTTTTGCTATATATGTTGGCTATAGTAGATTCAGATTTGCTGTTAGAAGTAGGATGTATTTAGAAGAAATCTATCGATCTTGATAAAAAAGAAGAACTCCTATGCGATTTGCGAGACTGAGTTCACAAAATCTTTAGCCAAAGCAAGTATGAATACTGAAAAAGAGTTTTCATGAGATTCACAAGTGAATTCGAGTCGAGCCAAGCTAACATATGACTGACGATGGGATCTGACAAGTTTTCCATGACCTCCTCAAGTTAGGACTCATGATAGAAGGATTGAATCATACGATAACTGCACTTAGGGGTTCATATTTTCATTCTACTGGATTGCCACTACATACTGCTAGATATCATTGATGGATTGTGGGACTCATCAGGCATCATCTTGATGATCGATGATCCTTGAAGGATAGAGCTGAAATTATTCCAATCCATCGAAAGGAGTTTCGATGATATTGTGATGGAGATCACAATATATCTCACTACCAGATAGAATAGAATCTATGGGGTCATACATTAAGGGTTTAATCTTGAATTATCCAATTGGGCTTATAAAGTTCTAATTAGATTACGATTTAGTGAAATCTTATTGGATTTGAGAGAACCATGCTAGCAGATGGTTAAACATAATTCTTCTCTGGACTTCAATTCTTTATTAGATAAGGATTGGATCAAGTCTATAGCCTTGAACCTAATCTAAATCTATTTTGATTTAAGTTTAGTTGGACACCTATTTGTAGGCTCAAAAGGATTGGATCAAACTAATTAGTTGGCAAATAAATCTCCTTATCTTCTCCCTTGATTTTTTTTTTGCGGCGTGGAATTATTGGAGAGAAGAGAGGAGGCGCAAGCCTCCCCTTTTGGAAAGTCCAAGGGGCACAATCCCTTGGAGTGGGTGGATGAAAGAAAGAGGGGCCCACCCCTCTTTTGTTTAGGCATGAAAGGCGAGAGAGAGGGGCCATGCCCCCTCTCTTGAGCACTTAAAACCCTAAGGGGGCGCAAAGACTTGGCGCCCCAGCTACCTACTTTATAAATCAAGTGGCATCCTTTATCTTGCCTTATAAGATGAGGGCGCCACATCCACTTGACATTTGAGGCAAGGGCCTTTCCAATTGGATCTAGTTTTCTTGAAAAAAAATCAGATTAAAAGGTAAGTAACCTTATGAGATAAAAACTAACATTTTTAGTCTGATTGGATAATGATTTGAAATCAAGAAAAGATCTATTTAAGGAGATAGTCTCCTAGGATTTTATGTAATTGAATTTTGAGATTTCAATTCTCCCTCTCCTTCTTTATGCCATCTCCCCTTCTTCCTCTCTTTCCAATGCCCAAGAGTTGAGCATCCTATCTTCTCACATGCCCAAGTTGAAAAGAGTAATTACTTCTACATCAAAAATGAGAAGAAAGGCTACTATTCAAGTATTAAGTTTACGATCAAAGATCAAAGGTTGATCAAAGATTCAAAAGACGGAGATCCTATTTGGAGAAGAAGGATCTACAATGAGAAGAAATGTTCAAGATTGATCTCGATGGATTCTTATGGAGATCGGACACGTGTGCGGCTTAAAAATCTTCAGATCCAAGATCATCAGTTGCGGTGTATTTCAACCCACGCAAAGTATTAAGATCCGATCTCAATTTAATTTTTATTTTTCAGATTATATGCTTGTCTTAGATTCAAGGTCCGGATAGATGTAGATTAGATTTGTAGTATGTGGGGTTAAAGGATTTAACCTAAATCTATTTTCACTGTTATTTCAAGTATTTTGAAATCTATGCATGCTTGTCTTTTTGATTTTCTAACAGCCATGAGCTCGATCACGGTGCTGTGTCTGAGAGCCAGCGGTTGCTACTGCATGTGACTGTGGGATCACTAGTGACCCCCTATCTTCTGAATCTGAGCACAAAACATCTAATACAAAAAATGTGATATTAGTTAACAAATAATAAAATAATATAAATAAAAATATATAAATTAAGTGTTAGAGCTTACCACCCGATGAGAGAGATGTAGAACCATACGAGCTAGCCGCATGATCGCTCTCTCCTCGAGAGCTCTGTCCTCGATTAGCATGGCTCTGACCTCTGAAAGACATAATGTATGCTCTATGAAAATAAAAATAAATAGATTCACCAAATTAATTATACAATTAAGGATGGCAATGCAAGATTTAAAATAATGTAAGATAAGTAATTAAAATGATCCAAGAATTATATACTTAGCACTACTCATCGGCCTCTTTAGATGTTTGGTATCCTAGGAATCTTCTTCTGATTCTTTCTCTTCTTCTTCTACCTCTTCTTTTTTTTTTCTCTTTTTCTTCTTCTTAGGGAAGATTATCTTTTAAAACAATCTCAGTTGGATCTACCTCCTTATGTTGGCATCTTCACGTAGGAAATTTTTGGAGCATCCAATTCCACATCATTGAATGATTGATGAACTCCTACGTGAAGATTCTATGTGAATGATTGATGGCCATTGAATGATTGGTGCACCAAAATAGAGATTGTTGGTGCATGTGTGGTGCTTCCAAGCCTTGGGAGACCACAAGAGGAGCCATGAGTTTGGCTCCAGGATTCTAGGACCGGTTTGGATCCTATAGCTAGGACTGGTTTGATCCTAGGATGGAGGCTCAGCCTCCACGGCTCTGGGTCCAGAGGATTTGGATCTCGAGGGGGGCTAATCTAGGTTTGGATCCATGAGGGTGCGAGCACATCATGTACTTAGATTTGGGTTGAGTGCTTTCAGGAATTGGATTAGCCTAGGAAGTATTTTGGGCTAGGGTTTATATCATGCATACTAGTATATATATAACTTGTAAACCCTAATTTATGTGAAATGAATTGAACCCTTTTCTCCTACATATCTCACTTTCTCTTTGGTTTTTCAGCTGCCAAGAAGCCCTAGGGGGCATGCCTCCTAGGAAGAGAAAGGAGGCGCGCCCCCTCATCACATCTCTTGATATGCGCAAGACAAGGCAGCACATGCTAGCAAGAAAAGAGACTCCCATCTGCCTAGGAGTCTCTCTCCTAGTAGGATCTCCATACCCAGATCATCCACGAAAGAGGAAGAAGGGGGTGGGAGAGATTTCTCGTGGAGAGAAATTAGGGAGGTGCATCTAAGAGGAAAGAAATCAGGATTGTGCGTGGACAGGCTGCAGATTTTGTGTTGGGAGTCGCTGTTGGACAGAAGTTTCTCTTCACCTAAATCTTGGTTTTTGCTGGAATTAAAATAGTAAGGAGGGCACGAAAAGAAGACCTTACTGTCTTAATAGTTCATCTAGATGAGATCTGAAAAGGTGGGAGATCAAATGCACAATGAAGATGCATGCAGGCTGAAATGTTGCCAAGGAGTCCTGGTCCAACAAGGACTCTCCTCATACAAATGGTTTTAGTCTAGATCTGCTAGCCTTAAAATAGCACGTACCTATCCCTGATCCTAAGGGTGTTAGGAGTGAAAGATCAGATCTAGAGGTGCATCTCAAGTCTCTGAAAGCAAGGGAGACACAGACTAGGTCGCTGCTATAGAGTTCTTAGTGCGCAGTGATCTAGGGCATGGTGTTGCTGCCCTTAGAGAATTCGGATCATCATAGACTCTTGCTGAGGGCTTTGTTGTAGGTCTCCTCAGGTCCACATAGGTGCATGACAGCCTTAACAAGTCCTTTCCTGCCACTCTTCAAGGTGCTGCTTGAGCCTAGTACATCTAGCTCTGACCAAACTCCATCCATTCCTTTGAGAAGTTTGGTTACCAATTTGCTACTCAATTTTAGAGCAACCAGAAGTCAAGAAAGGACACTAATGCCCTCTTCTCCATCAAGCAGGAAGATGGAGAATCCCTCCAAATCTACATGAGTCACTTTAAAATGGCTATGTTGGAAGTTTGCAACCCAGACCACTTGGTCATATGATGTCAGCCCTTTCTTGGCCCATAAGAAAGGGCTGAAGGGAAGTAGTTTTTACTTCTTTCTTTTGAAGAAGTTTTTTCAAGACTTCTCCAAACTTCTCGCTTGAGTCAATAAGTACATTACCAGTGAGGAAGGTATGCAGAGAAGTGAAGGAAGAAAATAGATCAAAAGAGAGCTAGGAATGATCACATGGCTCGCTAATCGAAGAAGCAGAAGCCCGATGGGTACCCACCCCATCGTTGTCGATGCCCTTAGCAATTCGAGGACTTCACACCTTTGAACACATCCTAGAGGTAGATTTTGATGGAGATAAGAATTAGGACATCCTCTGATAGCCTGGAAAAATGAGCAAGCAAACTCAATCTCAATGCGACCGATTGAAGTACTGCCACTTCCATAAAGATTATGACCATGACACTGAAGACTGCTATCAACTCAAGGAGAAGATAGAGGTCCTTATTCGGTGAGGCTACCAATAGAACTTCATCAATTGCCAGAAGGATGTTGAGCCCTTAGGTCATGAGCCTCAACATATGTTTGAGCCTTCGATCGAAGGTAGGCCCATCATCGAAGTTATCTATACTATCATTGGTGGATCTGCAGCTAAAGGTAAGAGCTCATCCACAAGAAAGGCCTGTGCCCGTGCAGTCCATGCTGGAACCCTTGTGCTAAAGCTGTAAAGGTTGGATGACGTCATCTCTTTCTTGAATGTCAATGTTGAAAGCATCCAGAGCCCTCATGATGATACTGTAGTTATTTTCATAACCATTGTGAATTATGATGTAAAAAAAATTCTAATAGATAATGAAAGCTTACAGATATCTTATTTTACGATGTATTTTGTAAGATAAATTTACCTACTAACCGACTTCAAAAGATCAACTCTTTTTTGGCCGACTTTTTGGGGCATTCTATCTCTGTCAAAAGTGTTGTAGCTTTGCCTGTAATAGTAGGATAGGCCCCAAGGCAAACCATCATCTTACATGACTTCCTAATCATAAAGGTTGCCTCGACTTACAATGCTATCCTTGGAAGGCCCAGTCTAAATGTCCTTCGAGCCATTGTCTCAATTTACCACTTGCTGGTCAAGTTCTCTACCATCCAGGATGTGGGTGAGCTTCGAGGTGATCGATCCTTGGCTAGACACCGATATGTCGCCTCTCTTAGACAAGAAGCCTAGAAAAGTATTGTTGATTGAAGGATTCGATACTAGTGATTAAGGAAGGCGACAGCATAGGAAACCAGCCAAACAACTCATCTCAGTCCCTTTGCACAAGTCAACCCAAATAGGATTGTGCAGAGATCGCAACAGGATGAAGCCTCCTGTGCTAGATTCTTGGACTTCTTGTAGGCCAATGCAAACGTCTTCGCTTGATCAGCTAAAGACATGCCCTGAGTCGACCAAGAGGTAATGGTGCACCACTTGCATGTTAACCCACTGCATCGATCAGTGTGGCAGAAGAAGTGAAGCTTCACACCTAAGTGCCAACAAGCAATTAGGCAAGAGGTGGATAAGCTCCTGGTGGTTGGCTTCATTCGAGAGGTAGATTATCCCGAGTGACTGGTGAACATGGTCCTCATCAAGAAGACGAACAGCAAATAGTGGATATGTATTGATTTCACTAATTTAAATAAAGTTTGTCTAAAAGATAGCTTTTCTTATCTAAAATAGACTAGCTAGTCGATGCCTGTTGACCTTAGGTTTGATTTTGATGAATAACAAAATTTTTGAATATATTTTAGTACTAATAAATTATTTGAGTGTTTAAGAGAAGTTTCAAAAGTTAGAATCCTATCTCAATGAAGTTCCATATTTTTAAATGAAAGATTTAAGAAGGAAGAGTTAAAGAGGTCAAGCTAAATATTTTTCAAAAAAATAGGATCTTGAGCCGACTCAAGAGGATGATGAGCCAACTCTGATATGCTTTTAGCATTTGGTACAACTTTGAGTCAACTAAAGCACAGTATGAGCCGAGTCAGGCACACAGATGGACTCTGACACACATTCACATTTGGCACGGACCTTGAGTGACTTAGTAACAGTATGAGTACTGACTCAGGAACTAGATGGGTACTGGCTCAAATAAGATAGAACTGATTTTTTGGATCGTGTCATTTGAGTCGACTCAAGCACAATATCAGCCAACTCAGGCATGTAAGACTGGCACCAGCATAGAAAAGATAGAGAATCTATTTCTAACCTTACTGCTTAAGCCGACTCAAAAAATCCATGAGCCGACTCATGAGGACCTTGAGTCGACTTAAGGATGGATGAGTCGACTCATCAGCTTCTGACAACAATAATGGCTAATTTTTTATACTTTTTCAATGACTAATTTTTAAGTCTAATGGCTACTCCAAGCTCTCCAATGGCCAAAACTTGTTCTCAATCCACTTTCAAGACTATAAAAGGCTAGAAAAATATTTGAAAAAAAAGATTAAGAGGGATTAAAGAGGGAAACATTCAAATTAATGAGGTTCATTGAACATCCTTGAAAAAAAAAAAAGTGAAGAAAGTTGAGCACTGATCTTTGAGAGCTTTCAAGGCAATCTTCTCCAACATCTTTCACATCTTCTCAATCATCATTTGAAGAGAAGTCAAGCCTCAAAGAGCAATCCTTAGCTTCTACTTCTTGCTCCAATGAGTTCATTTTTATTTTTATTTTTATGCTAAAATTTTTTATTCTTATATTTTGATTTCTTTACAAGTTTCTTGGAGGGAAAGAAACTTAGAGTTAGGCTATCCAAGCCCAAAATTGGACAAGCATAAGTTTGGTCGGTGAGCCCGTAAAATCAACTGGATTGAATGTGAGTCCGAAAAATAATCGGTATAAGATTTTGATTGGTGATCTCGAAATATCAACTAGATTTGTTTGTGAGCCCGAGTAAAATAAACATACTATAATCTAGAGGATTATAGTAGAAATTTGAGGAGTGGACGTAGGTGTGGGTTTACACCTAACTACTATAAATTATTGTATTTGTATTGTGCCTTTTGCTCTCTTGCTTTATATGTTTTGTATCATTTTAATTTTTGCATAGTTTTACTTATTTTGCTACCACACATTATTTACTCTTTACAAACACTCAAATAAGTTTAGTTTAAAGTACATACTTGTTTAGATTATTAATTTGATTAAAATTTTTAAAGAACCGAATTCATCTCCCTCTTAGGTTGCTATACTTTTAGGCAACAATGCCACGATAAGATACTAGGTGCGTAGCTTCTTGCACTCCTTCTCTAGATATAACCAAATCCAAATGGTGCCAAAGGATGAGGAGAAGACTTCTTTCATTACCAACTAGGGCTATATTGCTATAAAGTTATGTCCTTCGATTTGAATAATACGAGCACCACCTATCAGCATCTCATCAACAAAGTTTTAAAAATTAGATCATCTGTAATATAGAAGTCTTTGTGGATGACATGCTGGTGAAGAATGCTAGGTGCAGCAGCATATTTCAACCTCGAGGAGACCTTCCAAACCTTGAGGAGGTACCACATGAGGTCAACTTGAGCAAATACACCTTTGGGGTAGCCTGGCAAGTTCCTCGATTTCATGGTTAACCATCATAGGATCAAGGCGAACCCAAAGAAAATCTGGATCATTATGGAAATGTCACCTCTAAAGACTCAAAAAGAAGTACAGTGCCTCATGGGATAGGTGGCTACACTAAATAGATTTGTGGCCAGGTCAATAGAGAAGTGTCTTCCATTCTTCAAGGTCCGAAGCAAATCAAGGACTTTCAAAGGATGATGGAATACCAGTCTATCTTCGATCAACTTGAGAGTACCTCATCTCAACCTCGCTCTTGACCATACATGTTGAAGAAGAGATGTTGTACTTATATCTTGGCATTTTCTTTGCAGCCGTTAATTCAATCCTCATCTGAGAGGAAGGAGTGCAGAAGTTTGTCTACTACACAAGCTGGGTATTAAGAGATGTAGAGAACAAATATCCCAAGGTGGAGAAGATCATCTATGCCTTGATGATCTCGGTATGAAGACTCTGATCCTACTTTAGACACACTCCATCACCATGCTGACCAATCAATCCATGAGACAAGTCCTGCGAAGGCTTGATGCCTCGAGAAGACTGACCAAGGGGCCATGAAGCTTGGGGAGTTCGACATTCACTATTGCCCCCAACCATCCATTAAGGCCCATGCTTTGGTCAATTTCCTAATGGAGTGTACACTTCTCGAAGAATTGAGTCCTCATCAGAATCACCTATCTTAGTGCTTGCAGTCTCATGGATACTACATGTCGATGGATCGTCCAATGTTGGAGGCACTAAGGCTGGATTGGCACTTGCCAGTCCTAACAGTATTGTAGCTAAGCAAGCCCTCTACTTCAACTTTAAAATGTCAAACAATGAAGCGAAATACGAAGCACTCCTGGCTGGCCTGAGACTTACTTAAGAGCTCATAGTCTTGCACCCACAAGCCTTCAGTGACTCCCAACTGGTAGTTGAGAAAGTTTGAGAAAAATACAAGGCCAAGGCACCTTCCATGAAGAAATACCTATGGATGGTATGAGAGATCATTCTCTTTTTCACCAAATTCAAAATTTTATAGATATTGAAGATGAAAAATGTTTGATTGGATCTACTATCAAAATTGGCGACCTTGGAGTGCATCGACATCCGAAAGCCAGCATTGAAGACAATCCAATCGAATGATGTAGGCAAACCATGAACCCAACTAGATGGATCCACTAATTCAGTTCCTGTAAGAAGGGTCGCTACTAGAAGACTGAGCTAAAGCTCAAAGTATCCGAATCAAGTCCGTGCAGTATGTAATGCTTGAAGGAAAGCTCTACAGGCGGTCTTCCTCCATGCCTCTCCTTCATTATCTTCAACTTTTTGAGACAGAATATGCCTTGAGAGAGGTCTATGAGGGCATCTATGGCAACCACTTGGAGGGTAGGGTGTTAGCTTACAAGATTCTGTGGCAAGAGTACTATTGGCTGAGTATCCATGAAGTTGCTGCACTTCATTGTGCCGAGTTCGTGAAGTACTGCGACCAGTGCCAGTGACACTCGAGCATTCAGCACTTGCTGGTGTCTCCCCCCACTCCAATCAACTCTCTTTGGTTGTTCACTCAGTGGGGGATGGACATCCTTGGCCCATTCCAATGGACCATTGGATAAAGAGAGTTCTTCATAGTGCCTATCAACTATTTCACCAAGTGGATCGAAGTCGAGCCACTTTCTTGAGGTACTGAGAAGAATCCCCATGATTTTACTTGGAAGAACATCATCTGTCACTTTGGTCTACCTCAAATCATCATAACTGATAATGGCCGATTGTTTAACAATACTCTTTTCCATAAGTTTTGCTAAGAGCTCCACATCAACCACCGCTTCGCCTCCATCATTCACTCCCAAACTAATAGAGAGTTTAAAGTAATTAATCAAACCATCTTGCAAGGCTTGAAGACCTGACTAGACAAAACCAAGGGATGCTGGGCGAACGACTACATAGCATTCTTTAGGCCTACTGTATCATGCATCGACTTCCGACGAGTGAAACACCATTCAAACTTGCTTTTGGAACCGATGTGGTTATCCCTATGGAGATAGACCTACCCTCATATTGGGTAGAGACCTTCAACATGCAGAACAACTCAAAAGATTTGCAGGCGAATCTGAATCTTTTGAAGGAAGTTCGAGAGAAGGCATGACTTTGGATGGTAGCATATTGACCATATGTCGGATGCTATTACAATGCCAAAGTGAAGGAAAAGCACTTCCAACCCATAGATCTGGTACTCAAAAAGATTTAGGTCAGCCAACCTATAGAATAAGGAAACTCTCGTCTAACTGGGAAGGACCATATCGTATCATCGGTGCAATCGGGGCCTATCGTTTGGAGTAGTTGGATGGGATACCTCTACTGCAAATTTGAAATTCTACCAATCTCTGTCCTTACTATCAGTAGGGGACATCTTGTAAAAGCTAACTTTGCAAAAATAAAACTGTAATTTTTTATGATCAATAAAATATTATCGAGTGAAGTAGACTGGAGCAGCAAAACCTCAAGTCAAGCTAGGCCACCATGCCTTTTGAAAGTCCTAGGCTGAGCCAACACTCCTTAAACTAAGTCACCATGCCTGAAAGTCTTGACTACTTTACCCTCAAAAGAAGGCTCTGAGCCTCGAGTAATAGTAAGCCCACCTAGACTGAAGAACCTTAAGAAAGTTCTGAGAGGGCATTATGTCTTAGGGTAGGCCATTGCACCTCTTGAGAGCCCTAGATTGAGCCAACACTCCCTTGGTCGGATCACCATGCTCGAAAGTCTCGACTGTCTTGTCGTCAAGAGTAGAAGGCTCCAACCTTGGGCAATAGTAAGCCCATACTAGTGAAAGAACCTTGAGAAAGCCCTAACAGAGCATTGCATCTCTAGCCAGGCCATCATGCCTCTTGAAATTCCTAGGTTGAGCCAACATTTGTTGTGCATATGCGGTGCTCCCAAGCCTTGGGAGGCCATGAGAAGAGTCACAATGATGACTCTGGGAGGCTAGGCTTGGGGTTGGGCCCTAAAGATAGGACAGAAGAGGTCCTAGAATGAAGATCTACTTCAGCCAGTAGAGGAGCCGACTCGAATCTAGATGGAGTCAACTCGATCAGGTCGAGTCGGTTTGGGATCCTGAGAGAGTCAGCTCGGATGTGGAACAGAGAGCTGATTTTCACTGCACGTGGGTGGCACGACAGTTGAGCCGACTCGAGATTTGATCGAGCTGGCTTGAGTTGAGAACAGAACCATACGTGGATTCTGATTTTGGCTAAGATTGATTTTGATTCTAGCGGTCTTGAGATCTTATTTGGGAGGTCTTAAGGGGGCTAACTCAAGGGCTTGGACTGAAATTAAATCCAAGGGGTGAGAGCATGTGAGACCTGGAAGAAACATGATTTGGTGAGTACTTTCATGTATTGGATTGAGTCAGAAGAGTTTTTGATTGGGCCTAATGACTATGTATAAATATACATAGATTGTATTATGATTTTCATAACACAAGTAGTGGAATACAAGATCTTTTGTCCATAACTTTCTTTCTCTCCAGTTCCAACGCCAAACCCTAGCTTTATTCTTTCTTCTTCTTTGTTGTTTGCTGGAGTAACATCCATGTTCACATAAGGTGATCTTAATAAGGTATAGAGGTTGTATTAGAGTTTCTCAATAAGTGGTATCAGAGCTCGATCATGTGGAGGAAAGAAGAAGATGCCAAAAATCAAGTTTAGTCCAGTTTCTATAGCACCCAGGGTTTCCCCTATTTTCTTTCCTGTTGCTTTTTTGGTTATGGTGATCTCCTAGTTAGATGGAGGGTTTTGACACAAGAAAGGGTTGGAAGAAGGTGGAGGAGATCCATTTCAGATCTATCCTATTTTTGGGGTATGAGGCATGGTATTGCAGAAGGGTTAGGGCTGATAGTTTGCTTGAAGGTTGAGATGGCTTCAAGTGATTTTAAGGTGGAATTTGAGAAGTTTGATAGCAAGAAAAATTTTACTTTGTGATAGCAGTGGGTGAAAGATTTGTTGGTACAGCAGTGGATCTATAAGGTCTTGGTAAGAGAGAAACCAAAAAAGATCAGTGTTGAGGATTGAACGGAGCTAGAGGAGATTGCCTTCAGCAAGATCAGAATGTGCTTGGTGGATCATATTTTATCAGAGATCAGTACGACACCATGGTGAGAGATCTTTGGGAGAAGCTAGAGAAGATGTACATGGGTAAAAATATGATGAACAAACTCTGGCTGAAGAAATAATTATACAGCTTGCAGATGTCTAGAGAGGCAATCTGGTTGGTCAAATCTAGAGATTCAATCAGGTGTGTTCTAATTTATTGAATATAGATGTAAAGATTGAGGAAGAAGATCAGGCATTATTGCTGTTGTGCTCACTCCCATTGACGTATGATGGTCTGATCACAACCTTGGTATACGGCAAAGAGTCCTTAGAGTATGAGGAGGTTATGGATGCCCTGAGATCAAACGAGTAGCGGGAGAAGATCTGTAAGGGAGACTCTACTTCAGAGGCATTCACTGTTCATGAGAGGTGAAAAAGACCTGGGAAGAGAGAAAGATCCAAGGATAGATCATAGAAGGTTCTGAAGTGTTACAGGTGCCACAAGAGTGGACACTTCAAGAAGAATTGTCCATTTCGAAAGAAAGGAGGAGAAGAGAGGGATTCCATCGGTACAGTCACTGAGGGATTAGAGGTGGATGATCTCTTGATGTGTTTCGATGGAGCCTGCAGGGTGTAGTGTATCCAAGTTGGCTTTGGAGAGGTCCACGGAGAGTGGAGGATCCAAAGGGTTAGCGATGGAGTGTGTGGCGCAGTTGGGATACAGGTAGTTGCAGGATGCAATAGAGACATGGCCGGAGATAGGCAGTTGTAGAGTCGTAGCACGAATGCAGTCGGGGCATAAACAGCTACATGGGATGGCATAGATGAAGATGAGACACAGATAGTTGTGGGCTAGAGAAGCGGCACAGAGACAGCTGGGAGACAGACTGTTGTGGACCGCAGGATAGATGCAAATGGGACACAGATGATTGCGGGCTGCAGCACAGGCATGAATGGAGACAGACGGTTGTGGAGCTACAGCACAAGCACAGCCATGGAAATAGGTGGCTGTGGACCATGGTATAGGCACAATTGGAAGACAAGTAGCTGTGGAGCCATGGTAGGAGCACAGCCGGATATAGACGACTATGGGACAGATGCGTAGCTGGACTATGTGAAGATGTGGGATTTTCAGATCCAGTGGAGGCTATATAGTGTCAGAATCAAGGAGGATATCTTGAAGGATGCAGGCTTCAAGTTCTTTGGTGGCGAAGACATGCGGGGTGCAGGATCGATGCATAGGACGTGGTGCATAGAAGATCCACTATGGCGGCAATAGATGCAGATGCATCAGATGCATGAGCATGGAGTACTGTAGGGCAGTAGGACACTGGAGGGTGTCAAGGGGTTTGCCAAGGCTTGGAACACCAAGATGGAGATTGTTGTGCATGTGTGGTGCTTCCAAGCCTTGGGAGGCCATGAGAGGAGTCACAATGATAACTCCGGGAGGCTAGGACCAGGGTTGGGTCCTAGGGATAGGATAGGAGAAATCTTAATATGAAGATTTGCTTCAACCAACAGAGGAACCGACTCAGATCTAGGTGAAGTTGACTCGGATTAGGTCGAGCCGACTCGAGACCCCGAGAGAGCTGGCTCAAATACAAAATAGAGAGCTGGTTTTTGCTGGCACACCAGTGGTACGACAGTCCAGTCGACTTGAGGTCTAACTGAGCCGACTTGAGTTGCGAACAGAATCATGCATGGATTCTAATTTCGGCTAGGATTGATTTTGATCCTTGGGATCTTGAGACCTTGTTTGGGAGGTCTTAAGGGGACTAACTCAAGGATTTGGATTAGAATTAAGTCCAAGGGGTGAGAGCATGTGAGACATGGATGAGATATAATTCAGTGAGTACTTTTATGTATTAGGTTGAGCCAGAAGAATTTTTGATTGGGCCTAATGGCTGTTTATAAATATACATAGGTTGTATTAGGATTTTCATAATATAAGAAGTGGAATACAAGATCTTTTCTCCCTAACTTTCTCTCCCTCTCTGGTTCCAATGCCAAACCCTAGCTTTCTTCTTTCTTCTTCTTTGTTGTTTGCCGTAGTAACATCCATGTTCTATGCGAGGTGGTCCTAATTATGTACAGGGGTTGTACTGGAGTTTCTCAACAACACTCTCTAGGTTGGGTCACCACGTCCGAAAGTCAGAACTACCTTGCCCCCAAAAGTAGAAGGCTCTGAGTCTTAGGGAATAGTAAGTCCATGTTGGCTGAAGAACCTCGAGAAAGCATTGAGATAGCATCGTGCCTCAGGCTAGACCACCGCACCTCTTGAAAGCCCTGCATTAAGCCAACACTCCCTAGGCTAGGCCACCATATCCGAAAGTCTCGACTGCATCATCCTCAAGGGTAGAAAGCTCTGAGCCTCAGATAATAGTAAGCCCATGCAAGCTGAAGAACCTCGAGAAAGTCTTGAAAGAGCATTGCATCTCAAGCCAGGCCACCATACCTCTTGAAAGCCCTAGGTTGAGCCAACACTCCCCAAGCCAGGTCACCATATCCGAAAGTCTTGGTTGCCTCCAAAAGTAGAAGAATTTGAGTCTCGAATAAGTGTAAGCCCATGTCGGTCGAAAAATATCAAGAAAGTCCTGAAGGAGCAGACACACTAGGCTAGGCTGTCATTCTCGTCTCCTTTGAGCCTCAAAGATATAGCACAAGTGCCTCCCAGAGTCTGAAATAAAAAATGACTGAGCCTTCAACAAATCTTTTTCCCGAGCCTTCCTAAGCTCTTCATCAATCCAAAAAGGGTGAGTCCTCAGAAGAAGCCTATTGATGTAAAATAATAGAAGCTTGAGGAAAACAACCTCTTGAATCATAGTACTGTAGAAACGTTCATCCACAACAAAGCAAAAAATATCGAAGCAAAATGTCTTTTATTTTTTTAAAGCTAAGAACACAAGACTCCAACTTGAAGACTTAAGTACAGGATGCGTAGACTTGAAGTATAAGGATGATGGGTGGTAGAACCCCCCACACTTGACTTTGAAGATACATCCCTATTGGGCAAAACCAAGAGATTTTGGGGATCAAGTGAAGTGTGACAAGACATGCCCATCCCCTAAACCTTCCTTGATGGAAAGCCCAAGGAAGAAGGCCCGAGAGGCATGCAGTCTCGATTGAAAGGCCCATAGCCCTATAGAAGAGCTTGGGATGAAGAAGATGCCTCGACCTGCCATAAGCTCCTTGTCAGAACCAATGGCTAACATGGATTGCTTCATTATTAACCATCCCACCTCATATTAGAATGGTTGGAACGTCAATAGCTCGATGTTGGAATAGTTGGAATCTCAATAGTCCACCCCGACATGATCTCACAACCAAAGTAGCGACACCCAACAATGTCTCTCTTGCCCAATCAAAGAGACTCCAAAGACCATTGAAGAATAGGGAAAAACTCTACTATACCATAATGAGTACTAGCGACCACCATCTCACCAATGGGAACCACATTGGTGGTCTTCCTTCTAAGGTCTTCACCAAAAAAGGTGGTAGTTATGGACAATGTGCCTGGACTACTTCCTCTTATTTATAGAGAGTCTAGCAGGAGTGGTGATCCTTCAACCCCTAGCTCGAGAACAAATGGTGCTCATCCAACAACCCTAGAAGATCACACCCACCAGAGAAAAAGATGATCTTGATGCTCCTTTTGGTGAAGTGTTGTTTGGGGGATAGCAGTATTAAAGATTGCACGGTCTTCTAGGAGGGAAGACCCTGATTGGTGGAGCAATAAAGGCTCCAATATTTATAAGATAATGTCAATGCCAAATCCAATGATCGGAGTGAGTACAAAGCACAATGCCAAACCTGACTGAGGAGGTAAAGTGCTCCACTGTGACTTTCGAATCCGCAAGAGGCAGATGCTGTCCACCCCACATTGCAAGATGATTATGTCAAAAATCCAGGTACACAAAAGAGGGATAATGACAAAAGAAAACTTTACATTTTATGAAAAGAGTTACATTAAGAAAAGCCATGCAAACACATCTTGGATTATTTTCGTCCTTCACTCTCGAATCTTGGCTGCTTCACTAGGGATGAACGGCTAAGGTATATAGGTGTTCAGCATATGCTCCAATAACTGAAGGCAAGCATGAAGGATAATGTGACAACACTGAAAGCCTCACTTGAAGAACTCATGCCAACTTCTGACGGTGGCCTTAAAGTCTGATACAGCTCAAGAATCTGACTCAAGCACCCTCCATACAGCAACCCCTGGGTCGCTACCGGCTCAATGGCGAGCCTTGCCCGAATTAGGTTGAGCTTGAGAGCCTCTCTAAAGCTTGGCCAGCTCTACCTCAAATGATGAAGTTTCTTTCTCATCCAGGCCAGCTCTACCTCAACATTAATAGTTTGGTTGAAAGTGTGAGCCCCATTGGCTCAGGTGGAAGGAGCTTCATCTTTGAACGCCTGAGGATCATCTTCAACCTTCATGACCTTGCATTGAAGATGGGCTTTCCCCTAGCCAACTCGTCACAAATGATTGTCCCCACATGCATCGACTTGAGTTCTCCAGCCTGCAAGAAGCCAAGTGAGGAGCCTCCAGCAATCTCTCATCCATACTAGTTTGGGTCCCTGATTCGCTAAAAGTTGGATGGGGAGCCCCCGTAGACTCCTCATGTGCATCAGTTTGAACACCTTGTTCATAAAAAGTAAGACAAGGACCCTCCAACAACTCCTCATGCCTACCAGTTTGGGTCCCTCATTCTCCACAAGCCAGATGAGGAGCGTCCACAAACTTTACACGTGCATTGACCTGAACCCCTTGTTCAAGGGAGATAGGATGAAACACCTCCAGCGATGGAGGACTATCCTTCTTCAGCTTCTCAATTTCCCACTAAGTAGCCTGTAGAACCCTCTTTAGGTTCCTATTTCTAATAATATAATTATTGAGCTATCTTTGGAGGTTCTCTCAGGCTTCCCTGATGAGGCTTTGATCCATCTCTACTAGGGATCGGATGTGTCTGGCGATCTCTTCCTGATGTTTGGCCTCTAATGCTCGTCTTTTGGCTACTCTCACTCAAGCAAGCACAATCACCAGTCGAGCCTCTAAAGCTTAGACCCCAAAATCCGCCTGGAAGGTTGGTTGATCAATAAGCTCAAAGGCATAAAAGTAACATCGAGCAAAAGTGGTAAAGCTTACCATCACGGTGCTACAATATGCACTTAAAAGTGCCTCTTCATCAATCATGCTGATAAGATACCCCTCATTCTGAGGGGTATCAAATCTTTGATTATCTCTTGGGACTGATGGTACCTAAAGATCACTATTTTCTCCTCTCCACCTATTTGCCAAGAAATTGGGGGAGGAAGCGCCCAAGGAGAAGACAAAACTATGGAGCAAGAAGGCAATTCCTTCTCCACCCACTGAAGGAGGTCCATGGTCACTTCCGTAGTTCCGACGTCACGATAATCGCCTCTCCCTTATCTGATCAATATATCAAATATATTATAAAAAATATTAAAATATTTGATATTTAATTTTTATTATTTTAAATTTGATATTTTTTATATTTTTTAAAATAATTAATTATGAGACTTAATCATAAAATAACAAGTAATGATTTTCAACATGTGTAGTTGAAGCTCGAATTTAAATTCAGACTTATTACGTATACAATGCGCAAAGATATACTGACGCCAGGGAATCAATGAATAAAAAAAAAAAAAAAAGAGAAAACATAAATTTGGAGGGACCCATGGAATTAGTGAAGGGCTCCATGTGATGCTGGAAGACTTGCAGCGATTTGAATTTGATGGTGTGGGGACCCAGCAAGACGACTCACGGCTTTGGTGGTTATTTGGTGTGGGACCCAGTGGTTGGGAGGAAATTTGAATTTGGTGCGTTTGAGCGCAGGCCGGGCTTCAAGTGAACGGCAGGCGAGCATCTTCACGTGTATGGGTCCGAGTGAGTTCGGAGATTTAAATGAACGCAGGACCGAGTGTCGAAATAAAACAGCATGAACGCACATGCGGGCCTGGGTCGGATGGGCTAACCTGAGACGCAGCCAGCACATGGTTTAAGTGGAACAATTAGCGAACAAGGCCTGAAACAGCGGACGGAAGCTGAGAGCCTTACGATATTAAATCCTAAGCAAAAAAAAAAAAAAAAGAGTCCGTGAAGAGTTGAGAAGCTGAGCATGGCGTCTTATAGTCCCATACCGTGAGAACAAAAATTCCTCTCCTATGGAGAAAGCTTCTAAGAAGAAGGTGTTTAGAAGAGAATTTTATTCCTACGTCATCTCTATACGAGGCTGCACCAATCGACTTCAAAATATTTATTACAATTTTTTTTTGCTTTATTTACTTATTCTTTTAAATTTTTTATAACTAAATTTTAATTTTAAATTAATATAAAAATTTATTTTCACATATTTAAATTTTTACTCTTTATTTTTATTGTAAGTAGATGCTAAGATCTAGTTAGTAGATCTTAATACCAATTTATTTTTATGTACTTTAAATTACTGTCTTTTATTTTCATTACAACTAGAAGCTAGGATATAGATAGTAGATCTTAGTAATAGATTTATTTTTCACACTTTTAATTTTTATTTTCTAACTTAAATTATTTTTTTAAATTTTTTTTATAAAAATCAAATATTTCAAATCAGCACTTACTTCTCTGTGAATTCAACTCGACTCATTGCTTTTTACGTATTATTAATATTTTTAAAAGTCGAAATTAAACTAATAATCACGATATCCTAATGATAATATCCGAGCTATTAATTTTGACACCGTTGCACTAGTAAAAATCTGAACCATGCACATTAGGATTTACACTAGTACATGCATGGTAAGAGATCTCTTTTTTCAGACCTAATTGAATCGAATCTTGAAATTGAACGACTGATGCATGTTAAATCTGACAATCAAATGGCTGAACCACCTACGCTAGTGAAGGAATACTTTATTCCTTCTACTTACAACTCATCGACTTGTATCTATTTACCTGATATTCCTGCAAGCCATTATGAGATCAAGTCGACTACAATCCATATGCTCCCATTCTTTTATGAGAACACTAATGAAAATTCTTACAAGCATCTAGATGAGTTCTTAGAAATCTGTTCCATGATGAAGATCCAAGATTTTCCTGATGATACACTTAAACAGACCCTATTTTCCATTTTACTTAAAGACAAAGCTAAGAACTGACTTGGCATAATAGGGAGACCAATCCGAACTGGGACTGAATTGCAGCATGAATTTTCTATGAAATTCTATCCCATAGGTCGAACCAACACCATGAGGTGAGCCATCACTGGATTTGCTCAGTTTTCAGAAGAACAAATTTATGAATCATGGGAAAGACTTAAGAAACTTCTTAGAAAATGCCCACACTATGGTCATCTAAGTGACAAATTGTTCAAGCCTTTTATGAGAATTTAGGTGACTAGTATAGACAGATGATAGATGCATTTTGTAGAGGTATATTTATGAGCAAGAGTGAGGATAAAGCCTATACCTTATTTGAAACCTTGAGTGAAAACTTGATCAACTATTCTTATTTATCTTCCTATGATTGGTCGATTCCTCACCAAAAGCAGACAATCTATGCGATCAAACATTCAGACTCTAAAGCTGACTTGAACCTAATAAATAAAGTCGATCTTCTTGCCTAGAAGTTAGATCAAGTTCTAGCCCTAGGTCAATAATCTCCTGCACAATATACATCACCTTCTAATTATCAAGAGATTTATTCTATCTGTGCTAGCTCAACCCATCATATGAGTGAATATCTCATGGCTGTACAATTTTCACTTTTCATCCAAGAACAAGTTCAAGTTGTCTAAAGTTATTCCAAGCATATCAATGATCTATTTTCAAACACATATAATTCAGATTGGAGGAACCATCTCAATTTTTCTTGGAGATCCTAATAGACTCAGGCTCAAACCCACATTCCTTCTATGCAGAACTTTCAAAATAAATCCCAATACCAGAATTATATCTATAATAGAGGTCAGTCTAGTCAGCGTACCCAGCTATCATATCACAATCAGCCATCATACCTACCTCCTCAATAGATCAATCTAGCCGACGATAGGTTTACTCAACTTCAACAATTAATGATGATCCAACAGCAATCCATCGTCAGGCTAGACGCATAAATAGGACAGTTAGCTGAGTCCACTATGAGGAGAGAACCAGGCCAATTACCGAGCCAATCGATAGGAAATCCCAGGAGCAACCCACCCACTATCCACCAACCATCTAGACCTAGTCATCAATCCAATGTCCCACTTAAGAATATCTAATTTGAGAATGCCAAAGTAATTCTGAGCTTAGAAGTGATAAGATTTTAAAAATCTATACCATGATCAGGTGAGAAAGGTTAATACTGATACTAGCCAAAATGAGAACTTAGAAGAAGAGGTTAGTACTGAGACTAACCACATAGAAGAACCTGAGTCTGAAACTGGTACTGATGCTAGTTCTAATTTGAGTAAGAAAGACAAAAGAAAGAAGAATGCGGATAAGTTACTCGAGACATATAAACCAAGAATTCCATTCCTTTCAGCCCTAGAAGTTTGTTCTTTCTCTTTAAAATCACCACCTCCTTCAGAACTGAAATCGTTCTTGATCACACCTGAGTACACATATTTAGAATCAAGTAATACCGTTCTAGTATCCATTACATCAAACTCAACTCTTAATCCAAAAACTCAATTTATGAGAATTTTAGAAGAACAAATAGAAGAAATTCTCAACAAACAAGGGTTTGTGAATGTGTTTGTAAATTATCTTGTTAAAATTGGAAAGATAAAACTGATTAAAGACGGGGTCATAAATTACTTTCTGAAGACTTTCAATAAAATATTAAAATTTATTAATAAAAATATTGTAGGCCATCTTTCTGAGATTGGCTATCCCAAACCATTGGACATGGGATAGAGAGAATTGGCATAGTCTGGTTGAAGACTTTAAACTTAGCACTCCTGGGAGGCAACCCAGCTTTTATATTTGAATCTTCTTTTTATTTTTAGCTACTTTCTTTTTGAGTTTAGATAAAGTTAGAAAGAAAATAAATTTAAAAAAGATTTGAGTGGAATCATAAAGGCTAGATTGAACCAAAAGTACATATCTGGGTTAGGTGACATCTCTCCTTTTCTTCCTCTTTGTCTGTATCCTTTATTTTTCTTACTTCATTGAGGGCAATATCGATTAAGTTAGGGAGGAAGAATAATAACAATAACAATAATAATAATAATAATAATAATTTTAAGTCTTCGAATAAGTTAGTATTTAGTATTTAGGTACCTGATTATGCTTAAGAACCGAGTTAAACCAAGTATTTTTTTTAAAAAGTAAATTGATACACAGCTCAGAGAATTTGTGAGATATCGAGGGATCAAGTATTAAGAAATCCCATAAAGAGTTAAGTTTTGAATATAAATATTCTTTCTATAAGTACTTCTAATTTCTCCTACCAGCATTAAAGAAGAGTTTACATCCCACGGGCTTATGTAGGATAACTATACATTTCTTCATATAAAAAAAAAGAAAAAAAATTTCAAGAACTTCATGCTGAGTAATCGGATCTCTTTGCCTAAACAAGCATTGAGTTTCATGTCAAAAGATATGAAAGGTAAAGAAGCTCTATTGTAAAGTTAATCTTAACTCATAGCTTGTTTGATTCGAGTAAGTAAGTCCGAGGGATATTTTATACCTAGTACTCTAAAATCATCTAGTTTGGGAGTCATTGGCTGAAAACTCACTACATGGGTCAGATAAAAAGCTTAAGGGGCTAGAGACTCAATAGCAGTACAACATTAAAGAAACATTTAAAAAAAAAAAGAAGAGTAAAATCTAAACATTGGTCTCTCACCGATTGATGGCAATGGATAGAGTTTGGATCGGATATTATACTACCAAATCCGAACTTAATACTCTATATCCAAACCCTACTCGATATCCAATCGGATAAAAAAGAAATACCCATCCCCATACCCAATGGATTCGAAGATACCTACGGTAACCCATTTCTCCATACCCAACTTATACCGCCCCATATCTATCCTATATCTGAAAAAAATAAACAACCAAAATAATTTTATACATATTATCAATCAAAATAAAATTATCAATTCAACATGGAACATAATTTATAAGTCTAGATTTATAAAAATCAAACATAGAAATAGAATTACAATTCAACATAAAATATATAAATAACCAAAATAATTTTACGTATATTATCAATCAAAATAAAATTATCAAAATAAAATTATAAATATATATATTCGATATGGGTTTGGATATTACCCACATCCGTAGGTTTGGATCAGATTCGAATTCGGATTTGAGTAGAAAATAGCACTACCATATTCTATCTAAATTCATGCTACAGTTTTCGAATTTTATTCAAATTCGAATCTAAATTTGATTAAATTTTATTTTTTAAATTTAATTAAATTTAAATAAAATATATATTAATTGGATCATATCGATTTTGTCATTTTAACGAAGGGCTTCACGTAAAGCTGAAAGACTTGCAGCGATTTGAATTGATGGAGTGGGGACCCAGCAAGAAGACTCAGCGGCTTTGGTGGTTATTTGGTGCGGGACCCAGTGGTTGGAAGAAAATTTTGAATTTGGTGCGTTTGAGCATAGACCGGCTTCAAGTGAATAGCAGGCGAGCATCTTCACGTGTGGGTCCGAGCGAGTTCGGAGATTTAAATGGATGCGAGCTGGCACATTTTGGTGGCGCGGTCATCGGCTTGCGGCTGGGACAAGCGATGCAGAAGCGAGCTAAACGCGAGACTGAGTGTGGAAACAAAATGGCACAAACGCACGTGCGGGCCTGGGTCGGACGGGCTTACCTGAGACGCAGCCAGCACGCGGCTTAAGCGAAACAATTAGCGAACGAGGCCTGAAACAGCAGACAAAAATCGAGAGCCTTAGGATATTAAATCCTAAGCAGAAAAAGGTGTCCGTGAAGAGTTGGAAAGTTGAACATGACGTCCTATAGTTCCGTACCGTGAGAATAATTATTTCTCACCTCCCTGGCACCTATTTAAAGGGATCCACGATGCAAGAAAAAGACATCCAAAAGAAGAGATAGGAGAGAAGAATATAAATAAAAAAAAAAAATCATCAATCATCTTTTCAATAAAATTATATCAATCGACTTCAAAATTTTTATTATAATTTTTTTACTTTATTTACTTATTTTTTTAATTTTTTATAATTAAATTTTGATTTTAAATTAATATAAAAATTTATTTTTATATATTTTTAAATTTTTATTCTTTATTTTTATTATAAATAGATACTAAGATCTAGTTAGTAGATCTTAGTACAATTTATTTTTATACATTTTAAATTTTTATCTTTTATTTTTATTATAAGTAGAAGGTAGGATCTAATAGTAGATCTTAGTACCAGATTTATTATTTATATTTTAATTTCTATTTTTTGATTTAAATTATTTTCTTAAATCTTTCTTTTCTTTTATAAAAATCAAAGATTTTAAATCAACACTACCTTCTCTGTGGATTTGATCCAGCTCATTATTTTCTATATATTTTTAATATTTTAAAAATCAGAATTAAACTGATAATCACGATGTCCTAACAATAACATCGTGAGCTATCAGCTTCCTGCTTGACCTCAATCAAATCCACCACAATAATTGGAATCGATCGGACAGGTTGGCCTCCTATTCTTTCACCAGAGCCTGAGATGTCATGCCCACCACGCTTAGATCTTCATCTACAGTGGTAAGTAAAGACTCGGTTATAGCTTCCTAGACTACAATCTTTGCTACATTCAAAGAAGTAGCCCCGACATCAAGCACGCCTGACCTTGGCTCAGAAACAATCTGATTGCCTTAGCTCAAGCTCCAGCATCGGTAGGCTACAACCTCGATGCATTCGAAAGTGGCGTTGCATCAGGCTGAATGCCAACTTCTATCTCCACTTGTGGTACATTTCGATGGCACTAAAGAAGGCTCGATCGAAAAAATGTTGCCTGAAGAAGTGGGAGTAGTTAAACTCTATCCTTCCATGCCTAGTTTTATCCCAGTATGTTTAATCTTCCTTTTCTTTATCTTCGACATACCAGCCAACAGTTCCTCCATAGTAAACTCCATTTCTGTTCAAGACAAAAGAAGCATGGGAGTAAGGACATATCCATAAAAAGGAAAAGGGAGGAACCAAAAAGCATTTATTTTCAAAGGCTTCTCCCAAGATTACAATGGACTCTATTAAAAGATATAATAAGAAAGAAAGAAAGGTCATCGGAGATACGACTCAGCATCTCCCCCCATGTCTTTGTCCTTCCCAACATCAGAAGAACTGGCACTTGAGGAAGTAGAAGCTAGAGTTGATATAAGACCAAATCAAGCTCCAAAAATTGTACTTCGATCTTCTTCTTGCATCAGTCGAAGTCAGAAAAGAAGACTTTCTAATACAACACTATAAACTCCTAATGAAAAGCTTCACTTTTTCTGAAGTTCTCTATACCTTGGCCGTAGCCTCAGTAAGACGACGTTGATGGTCATAGCCTCATCTGCTAACCAAGATTGAGTGGCTCTCACCTAGGTCACCTTTTTCTTGGCTTCGACAGTAGCTTTCCGACCCAATCAGCTTGGTCTCACACATGAGTAGCTTCACCCTCACTCTCTTGAAGTTGAGCCATCTTTATCCAAAGATTCTTCTTGACTACCTTCAGAGAAACCTTATCCTCCCTTAGAGCCGTTGCCACAGCATCGGCCTGAGATTTCTGTATGGCAAGCCTCTCTTTTGTCTTGTTTCGCTCCTTCTCAACTGCTTGGAGGAGGTGGCAAAGTTAATGGCTTCCTCATCCAAATAGCAAGCCCACTGAAACAAGTGCCACAGCATAAAAGCTCCTTGAAAGACCAACACCAAATTAGGAGCTATACACACCAAGAAAAGGGCATTGCTAAAACCTTTCCTCAGTAGTGTTTCGAAAACATTCCTGAAGGATCGCATCTGAAGTCTTGTCACTTTGGTCGGGGGCATTAACTCCCCAAGCAACCTTGCATAAGCCTCACCAACAGTACAAGACCACTGATCAAGGGTGAAGAAATGTTTGGGAGAGTTGGAGCACATTCTCCTGCATCCTTGAGAAGATCGATAAGGATTGAGTCACTTTCTTCAAGCACTTCTCTATCTACTAATTCATGATCTCCGTTGCTTTGGACTCAAGAGCCTCAGCCACAGCAACCTCATCCTCAGCAATAGTAACTTTAGCTGCAACAACTTTGGGAGAAAGGGATAGGACAATCCTCTTCTTTTCTTCTCTTTCTTTTTAGGAAGGTTAGACAACTCCCTCAAAGAAAATGTTATGCTTGCACCAACACTGAGATTAGCATGGTCAATCCTATAATTGAAGGATCCAAGATATTGACACTCACCTTGGGGGGCTGGGCCATTAGAATATAGCCTCCTGAGGAGATCCTCACAAAAGAGTTTGGCAATATGTGGCATCTTGAGCTATTTCAGACTCTTCACCACCACCTCCTTTGCTTCAGACAGCTCTAGAAGCTTAAGTAGTGTTGACTTTGTTAGTGACCCCCATGCAGTTGGAAACCCCCACAGAGTCAAAGAAGACAGACCCTTCCACTTGTAAATAGAAGAGGGTCCCAAAGGAAAGTTGACCACATCCTTCCAAAGAGAATTATACCATTAGTCGCTACTTCGAGGATGCATCTTTACTTAAAAGAGTACCCAGAATAGCTTCACTTGGAGCGCTATGCCCTGATATAGAAGGAAATAGAAGAACCCAATTATCATTCACCAGGCATTGGGGATGAGTTGGACAAGGCAAAGCTGATACCTTCTTAATAGTTCAGCAAGAACCTCAGGAATGGAAAGCCTATGGCTAGCCCTAAAGGCCTTCTCATACAAAGCTATTCTATCTTCTGAAGCACAAGTAACCCTACCAAAAAGATTGGACACTTCAAGAGTTATGCCTTCTGGAACCTCATATTCTCTTTGGATTCACTTAAGATCTTCACCCTCTAAAACGGACCTAACTGTATTAGAAGCCTGCAAAGCCTCAAGCACCACCACGACAGAACCCTTGAAAGCATGAATAGGTGAATTCGAGTTGATAGATCCCTGTTCCATTGGCTTTTTTGGGGGAGAAGCCATAGAAATAAACAAAGGGCAGAAAGAAAGGAGGAATAAGAGAGGCTAACCCACCAGCGACCTCGAAATGAGAAGAAGATGACAACTACAGTACTTTTCTTCCAACATTGCAAGCAAGGATTAGGCGGGCAATGTCCAACTCTTCCATGTCTCTTATGATATAGTCTAGAGATAGTAATTCAGATGGATGGTCCAATCAACGTCTATATGTCAGCATCCTGCTAGATGCCAAAATATTGCATTGATTGATACCGCAAAAACAACTACTGTGCTAAATAATTGCACACTATGATGATCTCTCTCTCAAAAAGAGTGAGTGCACATCCATCATAAATGCACACATCCAATCAACTCCCTAGATAGCGTATGATGTCAAAACTCTATACTTCACCTAGTAGTCATTCGAGGCCCGATTCGATGTAATATCGCCTGAAAGATCCAAACCTCGTTAGCCTTGGAGAATAAGAAGTCTTGCATGAAGTTCTGGCCAGCAACTCCACAGTAGGTTTGGAGAATATTGTAGGAGTTGGTGTGGTGCTCCCAAGCCTTGGGAGGCCACAAGAGAGGAGTCAGGGTGTTGGCTCTGGGAGACTAAGACAGGTGCAGTCCTAGGGCTAAGACAAGAGTGGTCCTAGGATGGAGGCGGGCTTGAGGTCTAGGTGTTGAAGACTTTAAGGAGCTTGGTGGTGCTCCGAAGATTTGGAGACATAAGGTGGAGTAAGGAACTAGCCAAGAATGAAGACTGCAGGAAAGAAGCAGCTTCAAGATAGCCGCGTCAACTTAGTCTCAGTAAGAGTTAACTCAGTTCTAGATAAGTCGACTCGATCTTAGTATAAGTCGACTCGATCTCAGAGGAACAGTTAGACAGAGAGCTGTATTTCAAAAAATCTGTGGCCAGCATGTTGTCAAGTCGACTTGGTCTCAGTATGAGTCGACTTAGTTTCAGACAAGTCGACTCGATCTCAGTAACAATTGACTCGATTGTCAGAGAGAGTTACATAGGATTTTTGTTTAGGTCTAGGGTCAGATTTGATCCTAAAGTTCTTAAAGGGGCTAACTAAGGGTTTGGATTAGGATTAAGTCCGAGGGATGAGAGCATGCAAGACTTGGGCTTGGGTGAGTGCTTTCATGTATGGGTTATCCTAGAGAGTTTTTTGGGCTCCGATTGTTTAACCCATGTAATTGATATATATATATAGGTCTTGTAATACCAAGGATAGGAGAATGAACATAGAGCTTTTTCTCCTAAAATTCTAACCATCTCTCTCTCTCTCTCACATCCCTAGTCTCCACCTAAGGTTGCATGCCAAGGAAGAAGGTAGTCTTGCTACCCTATCTGCCATCCAATCAGGCTTCCATGCTTTTCCTTGTCTCTTTCTAATTTTTTGGATTAACATCTAGGTTCCACACAAGACATCGGTCCGTGGCTGGTATTGAAGCAATATCAGGTTCTTTTAATTGGTATCAGAGCTGGTTGAGCATGGAGGAGGAAGAAGAGAAGATCAAGGAGTTTTTTGCTTCAGAGGATCAGCAGCAAGGTTTTAGATCTAGGGTTTTCTTCAATTTTGTAAGAAAGAAAGAGATCTGGGGGCTGCTATCCACCATCTCTTATCAGATATTTTTCAGATCTACCTTTTGCTGTATATGATTTAGATTGATCATGGAAAATAGTGGGGTGAAGGTTGGATTTGATAAATTTGATGGAAAAAAAATTTTACTGTATGGAAGGTGAGGGTGGAGGATCTGTCAGTACAGATGAGATTGGATTCAACCTTGGAGGATAGATAGGAGGGCATGACAAATAAGCAGTGGGTGTCCTTGAAGAAAAGGGCATGTGCCACGATTAAGACTTGTCTAGTAGATGAGATGTTATATGACATGTTGGAGGAGAGATCATCCAGGAGTTTGTCGTCGAGATTGCACATGTTATATATGGAGAAGAACATATATAACAAAATGATGCTGAAGAAGCAACTTTACAACCTTCGGATGCAGAAGGACGAGGCTGTTGCAGGGCATATTCAGTGGTTCGATCGGATGAGCATGGACTTGCTCAACATTGGGGTGGAGCTTGAAGAGGAGGATAAGAGTTTGTTGCTATTATATTCGCTATCCGAGAGCTTCGATCCATTGGTTATGATGCTACTATACGATAAGGAGACACTGCTGTATGAGGAGATTGTGTTAATGCTCAGGTCCAACGAGCAGTGGGAATGGATGACAAAGAGAGAGATTTTTCAGGAAGGTCTTGTTGTTTCAGAGAGGCCCAGGAGTTGGAAGAAAAAGAATGAGTAGATGGGGTAGAGGCAGTCCTAGAAGGGCACCAAGGAGACTAGGTGCTTCAAGTGTAATAAAGCAGGGCACTATAAGTGGATACTAAGCGGAAGTATCCACTTTGGAAGAAGTGCAAAGGAGCAGAAAAGAAAGGCTCGAATTTTCTAAGTTCAGTCACTGAGTCTGAAGAATTGGATGAGCTCTTATTGATTTTGAAGGAGCTCGCAGGGTGCAAAGGTTCCAAAATGGATTCAGAGGGGTCTGCGGAGTGTGGAGAATTCGAAGGGACAGCGACGATGATCAAGATACAGTGGCAGGCCCAATAGGACAGCATTGAGTGGCTAACCTTGGTACAGGATTGTCTTCTGCAGCATCAGATAGACTTCAAGTTGAGGTAGAGCACTGAGTAGAGGTGGCTTCACAGGTGGAGAGGATTTTAGCATGAGTTCAGAGTGGAGGGGTGCAAGAGGAGCAATATCCCAGCACCAGCGCCAGAGCTGCACAGAGCCAGGTGGAGTAGAGTGTGCAGCTGGAGAGGCACGGCTTGAAGGAGACCGTATTACGTAGAGTATCAATTGCAGCGAGCACCGGCATAGAAACATTGCAGTCTCTCCAAAAAGTCTAGGACAACAAGTGATGCAGCTACCAAGTAGAAGGGAGCCTACAACAAACTCCAAGATGGTGCCAAGAAATAAGCAAAGGTCCTTAGCTATGGAGGCGGTGATTAGTGCATTAAATATGGCATAAAAAGTATTAAAATATTTGATATTTAATTTTTATTATTTTATATTTGATACTTGTTATGCTCTTTTTCAAAAATTATTATTCATGAAGATTTTATCATATTAAGCCCAATTAAGCCCAAATTCAAGCTCAATTTCATCGCGTACGTAGCAAGGAATATTGAAAATGGGGAACAACCCAAAAGACCCAAAAATCACCCAAAAATCAGTCAAAAATCAGTCCAAAAACTAATTTTAAAGCTTTTCATCTACAATAGACCGGCCGCTCGGTTCACGGGTGGCTCACAGAACAGGGCACGGTCTATCATGCGGTCCATGAGCCTGTGCACATCGGGTCTACATGCGGAGCAGGAGAATAGTTTCTCCAATCTACTGTCACGGTGCATGAGGTGAGCAACAGGGTTTGCACTAATCAATGGCTGAAAATATATCTGAAGCACGATCGAACGATCTGTGTTCGTTGCCAGTGGGAGAACTAAATAGAACTGATTTTTTTTTGCACCATCCGATAATCCAGAGGTGATCTAATGCGAGATCCAATGGCTAACATTGATTCCAACTAAGACTAGGTGCTGGGCTATCATTTTTTGGCTAATCTCATGTGTTTGATGGTGATCCGACAGCCAAAACCTATTTCACCTGGGACATACATTTTGGACGTGATTTGAGAGGTTTAACCTGTCCAGGGGCCTGTTACACGATGTAATCCATGAGCAACAAGGAGTTTTGATACTAGAACGCCAGGAAGGCTATAAAAAGAGATCCAGGCATATAAGAAAAATCATTCAAGAGAGAAAGAGGCACAAGGGAAGGCAGCAAGCAAGCTTTGGGTTACGAAAAGGCTTCTAAGAAAGAGATATTTAGAAGAGAGCTTTATTCCTGTACTATCTCCATGCCTACACCATCTTAAGGATCAGATCTAAAGAGGAAGAAGGAGAGGAAGTCTAATATGCTCTAAAAAGTTTGAAGAAAGAAGGAAGAGTTCATCAACCATCTTTCCAATGAGACTGTGCCAATCTACTCTAATTCTTTATTATAGTTTTCATTTTATTTACTTATCCTTTTAAATTTTTGTTACAATTTTTTTTTGCTTTATTTATTTGTTATTTTAAATTTTTTATAATTAAAATTTGATTTTAATTAATGTAAAAATTATTTTTATATTTTTAAATTTTTGTTCTTTATTTTTACGTACTTTAAATTTTTGTTCTTTATTTTTATTACAAGTAGAAGCTAAGATCTACATAGTAGATTTTAGTATTAATTTTTTTTTATACTTTTAAATTTTTATTTTCTGACTTAAATTATTTTTTTGCTTTCTTAATTTTTTTAAAATCAAATTTTTAAAAAAAATATCAGCACTGCCTTCTCTATGAAATCGATCCGACTCACTGCTTTTTATGTATTTTTAAATTTTAAAAATCAAAATTAAACTAAAAATTATGGTATCCTAACGACAACATCACGATCTATCAAGTTTTTGGCACTATTGTCAGGGACGGAATCAAGTTTTTGGCATCGTTGCTGGGGATGGAATCAAGTTTTTGGCACCATTATCGGGAAAGAAAAAAAAGAGTAAAAAAAACTAGAAAAAAAAGAGAAGGGAAAAAAAGCTTCCAATTTAGCTTGGTGAGATCAATCCCAACCCGAGATTTCTTTATTTTTTTAGCATTAGTTGCTTTCTTTTCAAATTAACTTAAAAATAACCCACTTAAACCTAATCAAAACTTCATGACAAAAGTAGAAATCCTAATAGCTTAGAGCATCCATTATTTAGATTTATTTTTTGATGATTGCTGGAAATAAGGTGAGCCTCTCAAGTTTAATTAGTTTCATGCATCTAATTTAGTTGTATAGAACCTCTTATTTAAATTGGTTGCGCATATTCATCTCAAATCAACTTAATTAAGGGCAACACCCATTAATAAGATAAGGTGGAGCTTTCATCATCGTTCCTTAGCCCAAAAATAACCAACCAGCATCTCTCATCAATCCAAGCCTAATTAAAACTAACTAGACATCAGCCCCTAAGAAACTCGAGCTCAATAGGATAAGTGACCCCGAAAGTTGAATCGGATTGGGCCTAATTGATCAATTGATATCTAGAAAAGTGGTTTAAAGATTACATTTCGAAAGAAGGTGGTTGCTTAATTGATTCCGTTTGTTGACTTGACCAATTTAATTAATATCTAAGGAAAGCAACAGGGAGACCCCCACCAACCTTACACTTATCTGGCTAGTTGGTTGGCTTAGGTTCATACTTGGAGTGCTTGATGGTGCACTTAAAACAGTTAGAAGCTGTCTAGATTTAGGATAACCTCAGGATAGAGAGTCCACTTTGTGCTAACTTGATTGTAATTAACATCTAATCATAACTAATTCTTCTTATCTATCATCTCTAGGTTTAGGACTCTTTTAAGGTTCTCATCTTTAGAACTTATCTCTTTCTTTCTCTTCATTTCTTCTTCCTCTTTTCTTCTTTCTTAAAAAAAAAATCTGAACCACACACATTAGGGTTTGCACTGATACATGTATGATAGGAGATCTCTTTTTTTTGATCTAGTTGAATCAATCCTGAAATTGAACGGCTGATCCACATTAAACCTAACAATCAAATAGTTGAAAATCCTGCAGAACCACCTATATAGATGAAGAAATACTTTATTTCCTCCATCTATAATCCATCGACTTGTATCCACTTGCCAGATATTCCTGTAAGCCATTATGAGATCAAGTCGACCACAATCTAAATGCTCCTATCTTTCTATGGGAATACCAATGAAGATCCTTACAAGCATCTAAATGAGTTTTTAAAAATATGTTCCACAGTGAAGATCCAAAATTTGACTAATGATGTACTTAGACTGACTTTGTTTTTTTTTTCACTTAAGGACAAAGTCAAGTACCAGTTTGGCACAATAGAGAGACCAATCCGAACTTGGGCTGAAATGCATCATAAGTTTCTTAAAAAAATTCTATCCCATAGGTCGAACTAATACCATGAGGTGAGCCATCACTGGATTTGCTCAGCTTCCAAGAGAACAAATTCATAAGTCATGGGAAAGACTTAAGGAACTTCTTAGAAAATACCCACATCATGGTCTATCTAAGTAGCAAATTGTTCAAGCATTCTATGAAGGTTTAGGAGACTGATATAGACAGATGGTGGATACATCTTATAGAGGCACATTCATGAGCAAGAGTAAGGATGAAGCCTATGTGTTGTTTGAAACTTTGAGTGCAAACTCGATTAACCATACTTCATTATCTTCTTATGAAAAGTCGATTCCACACCAAAATCGGATAGAAATCTTTGAGATCAAATATTTAGACTCTAGTTCTAAGGCTAACTTGAACCTGATAGTTCAAAAATTAGATAAAGTCGACCTTCTTGCCCAGAAGATAGATCAAGTCCTAGCCCTAGATCAACAATCTCCTGTACAATATGCATCACATTCTAATTATCAAAAATTTATTCTATCTGTGCTAGCCCAACCCATCATATGAGTGAATATCCCACGACTGTATAGTTTTCATCTTTCATCCAAGAACAAGTTCAAGCAGTACAAGGCTATTCTAAGTCGGTTAATGATCCATTCACGAACACATATAACCCAAGTTGGAGGAACCACCATAATTTTTCTTGAAAATTCCAACAGATTCAGGCTCAGGCCCAAATTTCTTCTATACAAAATTTTTAAAATAGATCCCAATACCAGAATTATACCTATAATAGAGATCGATCTAAATAGCCTACTAGCGACCATATTACAATCACCATCATACCCACTTGCTCAATAGACTAATCTCATCGATGATAGGTTTACTCAACTTCAACAAATGATTATGATCCAATAGCAATCTATCGCTAGGCTAGAAGCATAAATAAGACAGATAGCTAAGTCCACCATGAGGAGAGAACTAGATTAATTACCAAGCCAACCTATCATAAATCCCAGGAACAACCCACCCACTGTCCACCAACCACCTGGATCTAGTCATCAATCTAATGTCCCACCTAAGAATCTTCAATTTGAGAATGCCAAAGTAATTTCTAAACTTAGAAGTGGTAGAATTTTTAAGGACCCATATCAAGATCAGATGAGAAAGGCCAGTACTGATGCTAGCCAAAATGTGAACTTAGAAGAAGAGGTTAGTACTGAGACTAACCACATAGAAAACCTAAGCCCAATCTAAGTGAGAAAGAAAAGAAAAAGAAGAGAGCAGATGAGTTATCCAAGACATATAAACCTAAAGTCCCATTTCCGTCAGCCCTAGAAGCCGGTTCTTCTCTCAAAAAGTAAGGAATATGCAATAAGAAACTAATAAAATTAATTAAGTTCATATTAATCTATCCTTCCTCGATGCAATTCAGTACGTTCCAATCTACAGTAAATTTCTTAAAAAACTTTGTATCTAAAAGCGTGAGTTACAAACCATAAAGAGAATTATGCTGGTTGAGGATGTAAGTGCAGTCCTGTTGAATCCATTGCCTCAAAAATAAAAAACTTCGATGGTCCTTTGATTTCATGTGTTATAGGAGGCATCACCTTTGATCATGCTCTGTTAGATTTAAGAGCTAGTGTGAACCTACTCCCAACCTCGATCTACAAAAAATTTGGGATGGAAGAACTAAAACCCATGTTGGTTATTTTGTAACTAGCTGATAGATCTGTAAAGACGCCACATGGTCTAATTAAGGATGCCCTAGTCAGAGTAAACAAATGTTATTTTTCAATAGACTTTCTCATACTTGATATGAACTATCCCAATGGCTGAATCAGAATCTCATAATTCTAGATCGTCCATTCCTAGCCACTACCAATGCCAACATCAATTGTAAAATAGGAGCTTTGTATATTTGTTTTGGAGATCAAAAGGAGAGAATCAATATTTTTAATGCCTTGAAGTACATTTAAAAGGAGAAAAGCTGTTCTGATCTGATAGACGAGATAGTTGAGTTAATTCTTTCTTAGATTGATGAAAGATGATTTTTTGGATGAGCTCATTGAAGAAATCAAAGTTCAGACTGTGAATGCCCCACTTGAAAGATTACTGAAATTTTTCAATCTAGTATTTGATCTTGGGTCGATGAAAGAATCTGCAATGTGTCTAGCTGAAGATGATAAACTTAACACTTGTTGGGAGACAATCCAGCTTTTATATTTGAATCTCTTTTTTATTTTTAGCTTACTTTCTTTTTGATTTTAGAATTAAGTTGAAGGAGAACCAATTTTGAAAAAAAACTTTGAGTGGAATAATGAAGGCCAGGCTAAACCAAATACATATTTAGATTAGGTGACATCTCTCCTTTTCTTCCTCTTTGTCTATCATGCTTTATTTTTTCTACTCCATTGAGGATAATGTCGATTAAGTTGGGAGGAAGAATAATAATTTTTTTTTTAATAAGTCCTCAAATAAGTTAGTATTTAGCGTTTAGGCACCCAATTACGCTTAAGAATTGAGTTGAGCCAAGATTTTTTTTTTAAAAAAATTAATACACAAATCAGAGAGTTTGTGTGATACCGAGGGATCAAGTATTAAGAAAACCTAATAAAAAATTAAATTTTGAATATAAATATTTTTTTTGTGAGCACTTTTAATTTCTTCTACCAGCATCAAAGAAGAGTTTATTTTTATAGGCTTGTGTAAGGTAACTATACGTTTCTTCATACAAAAAAAAAAGTTTCAAGTACTTCATACTGAGTAACCAGGCCTCTTTATCTAAATAAGTATTAAGTTTTGCATCAAAAAGTGTGAAGGACAAAAAAGCTTGGTTGTAAAGCTAGTCTTAACTCGTAGCCTGTTTGATTCAAGCAAGTAAGTCCGAAAGTATTTTATACCTACTGCTCTAAAGTCACCTGATTCAGGAGTTATTGACTAAAAACTCGCTACATAGATTAGATAGAAAGCTTAAGGAATTAAGACCTCAATAGCAATACAACGCTAAACAAAAAAAAAAAAGAAGAGCAAAGTCTAAACATTGATCTTCCATCGAGTAACCGGGTCTTTCGCCTAAGTAAACATTGTGTTCATATCAAAAAATAGGCAATGTGAAGATATTTTTATAATAAATAAAGGATGGAAGTAACAGGACACTTGCTCATATGAAAGTTAGATGATTTAAAGATAAAGGTAGGAGACAATTTAGAAAAAATTCAGAAAAAATTTAATATTCTTCACTTAACTCCCATATTGATTTGTACTAATACCCTAATGATATTTCTCATGCTCTACTGAACATCAAGAGCACTTTGGAAAATTGCCTGATAAAATTTGAAACTTTAAGCTAAATGGTACTTAACTCTAAATCCTTTCTTTATTTGAGGATAAGCAAAGTTCAAGTTGGAGGGTGTGATCAGTACATTAAATATGATATAAAAAGTATTAAAATATTTAATATTTAATCTTTATTATTTTATATTTGATACTTGTTATATTTTTTTCAAAAATTATTAATCATAAAGATTTTATCACATCAAGCCTAAATTCAAGCTCAATTTTGTCACGTACATAGCAAGAAATATTGAAAATAGAGAACAAGTCAAGAGACCCAAAAATCACCCAAAACTCAGCCCAAAAACCAATTTCAAAGCTTTCGATCTATGATGGACCGACCGCTCGGTCCATAGGTGGCTCACAGAACTAGGATGCAGTCTACTGCACGATCCATGAGCCACACACACCGGATCTACATGCGGTGCAAGAGAATAGTTCCTCCAATCTACTGTCATGGTGCATGGGGCGAGCGGCTGGGTTTGCACTAATCAACGGTTGAAAAAGATCTGAAGCCCGATCAGACGGCCCATGTTCGTTATCGATGGGAGAACTAAATAGAATTGATTTTTTTTGCACCATCCGACGGTCCAGAGGTGATCTAATGCGAGATCCAATGGCTAACATTGATTTGACTGAGATTAGGCTCTAGGCTATGATTTTTTGGCTGATCTCATGTGTTTGATGGTGATCCGATGGCCAAAAACCTATTTCGCCTCGGACACACATTTTGGATATGATTTAAGAGGTTTAACCTATCCAGAGACCTGTTACATGATGTAATCCATGGGCAGTAAGGAGTTGTGATATTAGGAGACTAGGAAGGCTATAAAAAGGGGTCCAGACATACAAGAAAAATCATCCAAGAGAGGAAGAGGCATAGGGAAGGCAGTAAGCAAGCTTTGAGTTACGGAAAGGCTTTTAAGAAAGAGGTGTTTAGAAGAGAGTTTTATTCCTGCACTATCTCCATGCCTACACCATCTCAAAGATCATATCTATATAGGAAGAAGAAGAGGAAGCCTAGCTTGTTTTGAGAAGTTTGAAAGAAGGAAGAGTTCATCAACCATCTTTCAGATAAGACTATGCCAATCTAATCCAGATTCTTTATTAAGTTTTTATTTTTATTTACTTATTTTTTAAATTTATGTTATAATTTTTTTCTTTCTTTATTTATTATTTTAAATTTTTTATAATTAAATTTTGATTTAATTACTACAAAAGTTATTTCATGCTCTTTAAATTTTTATTTTTATTTTTATGTACTTTAAATTTTTGTTCTTTATTTTTATTGCAAGTAGAAACTAAGATAATAGATCTTAGTACTAAATTTCTTTTTCACACTTTAAATTTTTTTTTTGATTTAAATTACTTTCTTGCATTTTTTTTTTTAAAAATCAAAGTTTTCAAATAAGCACTGCCTTCTTATGGAATTAACCCGACTCACTATTTTTTTATATTTTTAATTTGTAAAAATTAAAATTAAATTAATAATTATGATGTCTTAACGATAATATCACGATCTATCAGACGGTCATCCCAAAGATCTCCAAGGAAGCTCAGAAGTTGAAAAAAATTGATGGTGGCAAGGATGTTCGCACAAGGGGCTATCAGATATGCAGCAACAGTGAGATCGTACAGGAGGATATTGTCAGGTGTGTCAAGACTTGGAAGCATCAAGATAAAGATTGTAGGAGTTGGTATGGTACTCTCAAGCCTTGGGAGGCCACAGGAGAGGAGTCAGGATGTTGGCTTTGGGAGACTAGGACATGTGTGGTCCTAGGGCTAGGACAGGAGTGGTCCTAGGGTGGAGACATGTAGCTCTTCACAGGCTTGAGATTCAAGTGTTGACAACTTTGAGAGACTTGGTTGGTGCTTCGGAGACTTGGGGACATAAGATAGAGTAAGAACCAGCTAAGGATGAAGACTGCAGGGAAGAAGCAGCTTCAGGGTTGCTGAGTTGACTCGATCTCAGTAAGAGTCGACTCGGTTCTAGGCAAGTCGACTTGATCTCAGTATGAGTCGACTTGATCATAGAGGAGCAGCCAAATAGAGAGCTATGTTTCAGAAAATTTATGGCCGACACGCTGTTGAGTCGACTCGATCTTAGTATGAGTCGACTCGATTCCAAGTGAGTCGACTCGATCTCAGTAAGAGTCCACTCGATTGTTGTTAGGTAGAATTGCACAAGATTTCTATTTGGGTCTAGGATCAGGTTTGATCCTAGAGATCTTAAGGTCTAGTTTGAATGATCTTAAGGGGGCTAACTAAGGATTTGGATTAGGATTAAGTCCAAGGGATGAGAGCATGCAAGATTTGGGCTTGGGTGAGTGCTTTCATGTATGGGTTAGCCTAAAAGTTTTTTGGGCTCGGATTGTTTAACTTATTGCAATTGGTATATATACAGATATTGTAAAATCAAGGATAGGGGAATGAACATAAAGCTTTTTCTCCTGAAACCCTAGCTATCTCTCTCTCTCATGTCCCTGGTCTCCACCTAGGGTTGCACACCAAGGAAGAAGATAGTCTTGTTGCCCCTATCTGTCATCTAATCAGGCCTCCGTACTCTTTCTTGTCTCTTCTCCAATTTTCTAGATTAACACCCAGGTTCCACATAAGACATCAGTCCGTGGCTGGTATCGGAGCGGTACCAGATTCTTTCAAACATCATCTATTCCCTTCACTCGAGCCAAAGGATGCCTCGACCTCGGGAGTGAGGGGCAATTGATATATCCAAAATACTTTATCCACCTTAGCACTGGCACTCCAATGGCAACCCTTCACATGTCCCTATTGAGAGATGCCAGAATAGCCAACAAGCCACTATCATGTGGACTCTCACAACCACGTCAAAGGAATTTTGGAGTCCCATTCATTAGGTGACAAATTGCCACCTTTACTCCTTCACCATGTAACCCTAACAAACTCAAACGTACTAGCCATTATTCTCTAGCAACTTGGGTGCACCTCCATGCTCTTAGGGGAAAGAAATAGTGCACACCCTCCAGATGACAGATACCCACCTTCTTCTATACATTCCAAATGTCTCAGATCCCTCTAAATAAGTGAACACTTGCTTGGTATGCCATCTCCTGAAGATAAACTCTATACAAATTGGATTCATCTCTCTCACCAAGCTCTAAGCATCTCAGAATCCATTGGAACAACCCTTGTACCACCATACTCTGCTTTTTATTTGCACTTTGTCTAGCCTCATACTCAACTCTGTCCCTTACAAAATTTACCTTGAAAGCTCAGATCTCTTTTGTTTGCTGCCACGAAAGACTGGCTTAGGTATCAGAGGGTCCATTGCTAGGAAAACTCCCCTGGATATGAGGACTTTTATGTCTTTGGTGGTATTGCAGGGCCTGGTTCATGGGATCGATCAAGGACCAAGCCCCGACTTGTGCATTTCTCAAAGACTTCAACTAGCCCTCCATAGACCAATCCATCCCTTTTCCCTCACTCCAACTCAGTGGCCTAAGCCAGATCATCTTCTCGATGGAAACACATATATTTCAAACCTTCCTTGCAAGTGGGCTGATATACATACATGAATATATTCTAAAGAGATATTTTTGTGGACACTTTAGAAAGAAATGATGTTATGTTTTCTTAAAAAGACTATAAAAATCTATGGAAATATTTAAGATAATCTTGATGAAAATTTGAAAACTGGCGATCTATTTTATTTGATTGGGATGATGGCTTGTGATGCAGTAGGTCCCATACATGAATGGCATGCTGTGGGATGCACCTGACTTTCTTCATGGGCTGTTACAAGAGTTGCAAGGGAGAATAGGCTTGTCCTATTCAGCACTCCCTAAGAGTCTATTTGAATAATTCTATTAGATTCTTAGGATTAGAAATATGATTATTACTATCACAAAATATGACGTTTGGCCTACTTCATATCAATTGGACCTCTTCCGGTCTATTTCTATAGGATAGAAAAAAGATTTGATGAGATCTTTTTTTTTCTCTATATAGGAGCTAGGCTAGCCCATCTTATAAACATTTGAATGAATTTGGTAAAGGCCCAGGTTGGCCTTGTGTTCCCATGAATTCTGTTGGATTGCACAAGGTTTTCCAAAGAAGTTCCTATAAATTCTTTGCTTTGAACTTTCATCTTGGAACTAGTCTTACTCCACATATATATTTTTTAGAAAGTTTGACAATAAAACCTACTTTTTTTTCTAGGTAAATTTTATTTAAAAACCCTTTGATATCACGCATTATTATACTTTGAATAAATAATTGCAAGAATATCTCCTTCTTTCTTCTACTCCTCTAAACTCCATATATGAGGATAATTTGGATGATTAATAATAGTTTGAAGAATTCACATCACCTTCTTGGACCTTAACATCCATTTTTTCCTTGCTCTTACATTGTCTAACATACATGTTGATATCATCTTAGAACTATCTAGGATATATCTCAAATAATAAAATTTATCCATCAATTTTATGAGTTGATAATAAATCTTCTAGCATAAATAATTTGTGTTAATTAACTTAGAAAAGGGGATACTAGTGGTAAAATCAAATATTACAATTGTAGTAAAATTGGCCATCATGATTCAAGTATCAAATTATAATAGAGTCCACATATTTTCTTAAAGGCATGATATGAATTACTAAAAACTCTAAAATTATGTTAAGTTACAAACCACAAAATCACCAATAGTCAGGTTTCCACTTTGAAACTTTACTTGGAACAGCTCCAATTGAAGTTACGCACCACTTGATCAAAACCGAGGCAACCTCCATTTGATACCATGTAGAACGGCACAATCTTATATAGGGCCATCCAAGGACCAGGATCGCAAAAACAAGCATCAATATGCACATAGATGTATGAAGAAATTAAATTCACTACCAAAAAAATGACTATTTTTTAGGATCACTTCCTCTCACTAAAAGCTAATTTTCATCGCAAAGAAATATTTTCGATAATATATTACCGTCACTGATCATTGCAAATATCTCCCTCAAAAAAGTTTTATGAGTGACGGACCGTCGATGATGGTGCATTTCTTACCTTTTATAGTCATTAAAAATGAGATTAACTATTGTCATTAATGCATTAGCAAATAAGAAAAATAGGTGAAGACTTTTTTTGTGACAACAAGATAGTCGTCGCAAATGAGATGACTGATTTGCTTGTAATCTTTACCAACTATATTTTATCTATCACAAATAATTTGGATATCGTCAGTATTCTATTACAAAAAAAAGATATATTGCAGTCACTGAATTATTTATGATAAAATTTTTTTATGATGATAGCACATAGTCATCATTAATGAATTTTTTTGATCTTGACAAATGAACATTCTTAATATCATATAGACATCACTAAAACTATTTATTAGAAGATATCTTTTGCGATCATTATATTTAAAGAAAATATTACTATTAGAAAAATCATTTGTGATGAAATTAAATATTTTTTTTTTAATTTTGACTTTGAAAATATGTTATTTGCAATAATTTCTCATTTTATATATAAAATTATCATTTTAAATGAGATACATTATCCTCATAATAACCTTTAAATACATATTATTGACAGATTCTAATGATATATCTTAACACTAAAGAAATTTGACATATGCAAAAGTGTTAATCAAAGAAGTAATAAAAGTTCTCTCATATAATAAATCCTATAAAAGTTATAATTTTATCATCCGTATCCATAAAATAAAGAAATCATAATGTAAAATTTAGCTACTCAAAAGAAAAAAATTAAAAAAAAAAAAAACTAATCATTCTCTGAACCACTCTCGAGTCCTCATCAATGTCTTCATCTCCATCATGCATACCATCTTAATTTTTATTCACATCAGCCTATTATGAAACAAAGGAATACAAGAGTAAGAATCTACTATTTAGCAACTTCATAGGTACTTATTTATTTTTTTATTCCAATCAATTAAAGAAAAATATGATTCAACATAAATTTATCATACCAATGTTGATTGACTGATGTTGCCCATTCTTGTATCCTAGGTTTCTCCCTGAATAGAGTAATAAAATCGATAGGCTTAACAAGAGACAACCAACATTTCGTATATGAAAATTCAGATGCCATTTGATACCCATTATGCTGCAGATGTCTAAATATGTCAGCAAGAGAGGACCCTTTTGCATAGTAATAACTGAAACTCAACACCAGATAATGTATCAGCAAAATCAAGCATATTCTAAAATTGCAAATAAAGAAGGAATTATTAAAAGATTAGTAATTTGAAGAGATAAAATCACATGTTAAGAAGTCCTCTAGTATATACGAGTTTTTTGACTATCAAACAAGCAGAAATTCTGAAGATCTGAATCAACAATAGAAATAACCAATTCCAAGTCAAATTAAACAAGAGAGATTGTACAAGTACTCAACAAATTAACATTGTAGAAGAATATAGATTAAAGAATAGAAACATTTTGAAAGGTATGTAATCAAAAGCCTACTAGATCCTCATTTTCTGGTGTAATTTAGAGCACTAGAGTATTTCTGGATTTTTAGTTTTGCTGAATTGAAAAACCAATGGCCATCAAATATTCAAAATACTTAGATAGTCCTCCTCATCTATGTCATCTTTGCCAATTTTTATGTTCATTTAATTATTAATGTTCAAATTTATTGCATTCTAGAGCATCAAATTTATTACAAATGGAAGTCTAAGACACAATACATATAGCAATTAAATAAATTCTTAGGAAGAAAAACAATATGATATTTTTAGCACTATTAGCAAAAGAAATTTTGATTTCATTTGTTAGGTATTCATGATGTTAAAGACTCCAATATACCACTACCAACTTAGTTTCATTTTAGTGATGCAATATTACCTTCGAAATATAAAATGAAGCCAGTACATTTTTTTTTTTGGGGGGGGCGGATGGGGGGAGGGGCGCAAGTAAGCGGTGAAAAGTTTAATTACAGTAGTGGCCTGTAGAAGATACGGACAAAACACAGATCCAGCAAAAAAGAGTTTTGCAAAGGATGAAACAGTTATTCTATGATACAAACAAAAGTAAAACAAAATAGAAGAGAGGGAAAGAAGTATAAAGTTTTAACTATTTAACATAAAGAGAAGTAAAAGTAAACTCCATAAAAAAAGTGTGACTACCTGCAATGTATGACCCTTGGATGGTTGAATGAAGTGTTTTGTGCTAAAGTAGAGAAACAGTAAATGTACAACTCATCAAATATCCTTTGAGATGATATAACAGAAATCGATGTGAGCCATGATGATATGAGTAGTGATAGCAAAGAACGCATAGATCTATGCAGTTGTAAGCCAGCTGAGAATCATGTAAACTGCAAAAAATAGTAGAATTAAACCAGCAGATTTTGAGAAATCGTATACTGAAGCAATGGAATAATGGATATAACACCCATAAATTTTGTAGGGTAAAAGAAAGAACGGTAGCATCACAATGTTCCTGTATGAAAGTCTAGTGTGGATGGGAGTTCAATTGCTGAAATTTAATTCGAATTCGGATAGCAGGTATGCAAAGGGCAAATCTCAAATCTGAATGAATTTTAATTTTAAATTAAAACCCTTCTTGAATCCTATAGAATATTGTTAAATGAATCCTATTAAATGCGAAATGGGTTGGATATCCAAAAAATCCACCGGACTTTATCCCTATCCTTGTGTGAGGGTATAGGGAGTACGATGCTTGCTTTTGAGAATTTATATATGATAGAGAATATAAGTGACATCCTTTTTGTGGAGGATAATAAGTGTCCCAACATTAGAGGAAGCTTACTTTGGTGAGAACTTGAGGATAGGGGGTGGCACTCGATCAGATATGCATTAGATTAGATATAGATCAGATCAAAAATTTATTAACTCGAATTCGATCTATTTATTAAACAAGTCAAAAATTTAGATTTGAATCCAACTTATTTAATAAATAGGTAAGCCACTCAACCAATATAACCCATTTATTAAACATATCAAGTCATATTAAATGGGTTAAATAGGCTAAGCAGGTCAAATTAAATAGGTCATAAATATGTTAAGTATGTTTTAAATAAGTTAAATGGGTCCAATCATAATCTGATCCAATTATTAAATAGATCAAAATTAGTTACACAGATTAGAGGTCTCTACATAAACTCAACCTATTTAATAAATAGGTTTAGATGGGTTGACCAGATTATGACCTAAACCCATTTATATCAAATGCAAACCTGCTTAAGCGGATGTTCGCAGGTCAGAACTATTTAATAATTACTTAATTAAAAGAATATAAACTAATTACTAAATAGTTTATTATCTATTATGGTCTCCAATTGATCTGATCAGAGAAAAAGTGGTCCACATTAAATTTGGTGCTTCTTTTGATTCAACAGTCGCTAGTTTAACATGTGTATCGCTTTCAAAAGAAATTTAGAGAAATTAGTAATAATTCAGTCAAAATCTTCAAATAGGTACTAACTTGGCCAATTAATTTTAATTCTATAGTTATAGGTATATTGTAGTTTTACAGTATTTTGTTCTAGTAACAAACATATTGAGATTTTAAAAATTAACAGTGATATTTAATTTTTATCTTGAAAAATAACATTATAATACTTTTCATAAAAAAATAATAACCTCAATAATAAAGCTTGGAATAATACTATTGATGATAAATATATCATTCATGAGAAAATCTTAATATAGTCGGTACTGTAATGAGATTTTAATAATTAACAATGATCACTAACTTTAGTCCTCATAAATAAGATACTTTTAGAGTAAATTTTGTGTCAGTGGCAATGTCCAATTACAAATAACATACTTTTTATAAATACATAGATTCATTTGTCACTAATAAATTAGTACAAAATTAGCACCACAGTTATCCTCCAAAAAAAAATGATATTATTGATGAAAAATTCAATATTTATGATGAAGCATTTTTCTAATCATTAATGGAGTATAATTTTGATAATTAATAGTAACAACTGACTTTCACTCTCACTAATAAGGATTGGAACAACATTATTGATGAAAAAATATATCGTTTATGAGAAAATCTAAATATAGTTAGTAATACCTTGAGATTTTAATGATTAACAATGATGACGAAGTTTGATTCTTGTAAATAGGATATTTTAGAGTCAATTTTATATCTTTAATGATGTATAGTTACAAATAATATACTTTTTTATGAGGGCATGGATTCATTCGTCACTAGTAAATCAATACAAAATTGGCACCAATATTATCCTCCAAAAAAAAGATATTAGTGATGGAAAATTTAAGTATTTGTAACAAATTTTAATTCTAATCACAAATATAGTATAATTTTGATAATTAATAGTAATGACTGACTTTCAGCCTCATTAATAAAGCTTTGAACAATATTAGTGATGAAAAAATATATTATTTATGAGGAAACCTTAATGTAGTCGATAATTTACTGAGATTTTAATGATTAATAATGATGATTAATTTTGGCCCTCATAAATGGGATACTTTTAGAGTAAATTTTGTATTTTTAGTGACATCCAGTTACAAATAACATACTTTTTATGAGGATGTAGATTCATTCCTCACTAGTAAATTGGTATAAAATTGGCACCAATGTTTCCCTCCAATAAAATAATATTAGTGATGGAAAATTTAGTATTTATAATGGCATTTCAAGGTAGTAACACATGTGTTAAGATTTTGATGACTAATAATGATAACTAAGTTTTGCCATTGTAAATAAAGCTTTTTATGAGGACGTTAGTCCTCCCTCATTAAATTTTGGTCACAAATGAACATATTTTTTATCGTGATTGGAATGAGAAAATATAAAACTTTATTAATAAAAAAATATTATTATTGGGTATAAAATTCCTTCGACCGAAGTTCTCGGCGGGATCGACCCTCGCAAGTCTCTTCCGACTTTCGACTACTGGTGGTGAACTCCCGTCGCTCCGCCCGGGCCCCTACGGGAGCCGAACTCCGTCCACAACTTCTGCCGCAAGGAAGACTCCGCCCGGGCTCCTACGGGAGCCGGGCTCCGTCCACGACTTCTACCGCAAAGAAGGCTCCGTCCGGACTCCTACGGGAGCCGGACTTCGTCACCAACTTCTACTGCGGGTAAGCCTTGTCCGGACTCCTACGGGAGCCAAACCTCGTCTTTGATTTTAATTGCAGGAAGGCTCCGCCCGGACTCCCACGGGAGCCGGGCTCCGTCACCGACTTCAACTACTGATAAGCTCCGTCCGGACTCCTACGGGAGTCGGACTTCGCACTTGACTTCTACTGCAAGAAAGACTCCGCCCGGGCTCCTACGGGAGCCGGACTCCGTCCACAACTTCTGCCGCAAGGAAGACTCTGCCCGGGCTCCTACGGGAGCCGGGCTCCGTCCACGACTTCTACCGCAAAGAAGGCTCCGCCCGGACTCCTACGGGAGCCGGACTTCGTCACCAACTTCTACTGCGGGTAAGCCTTGTCCGGACTCCTACGGGAGCCGAACCTCGTCTTTGATTTTAATTGCAGGAAGGCTCCGCTCGGACTCCCACGGGAGCCGGGCTCCGTCACCGACTTCAACTGTTGATAAGCTCCATCCGGACTCCTACGGGAGCCGGACTTCGCACTTGACTTCTACTGCAAGAAAGACTCCGCCCGGGCTCCTACGGGAGCCGGACTCCGTCCACAACTTCTGCCGCAAAGAAGACTCCGCCCGGGCTCCTATGGGAGTCGGGCTCCGTCCACGACTTCTACTGCAAAGAAGGCTCCGTCCGGACTCCTACGGGAGCTGGACTTCGTCACCAACTTCTACTGCAGCCAGACTTCGCACTTGACTTCTACTGCAAGGAAGACTCCACCTGGACTCCTACGGGAGCCGGGCTCCATCCACAACTTCTGCTGCAAGGAAGACTCCGCCTGGACTCCTACGGGAGCCAGACCTCGCTACCGACTCCAACCGAACTTCGACCGACAAGTCTGGACCCCCTGACAGGCCGTATTAACGGCCACGATTCTGCTCCACTCCCTGCGACGGACCCTGCGTAGCTCCATTACCCCCTGACAGGCCGTATTAACGGTCACGATTCTGCCCCACTCCCTGTGGCGGATTCTGTGCGATTCCACCACTCCCTGACAAGTCACGACAGCGGACGCCGCTCCACTCCCCGTAATTGATTTCACGTGGCGAGCTACAGCGATAGCCACTATCCCACTCCACTACCCTCCGCAATAAATTCCTCCTGCCTCTAGGCGGCCCATGATCGGACGGTTACAGGCGTCACTGTCAATTTGTTGCCCCCTCCGTCTATAAAAGGGGGAGCCCCAGATACGTTATTCTATAAGCTCCATTTACTATCTCAAAACTCTGCTAAAAGTTTTTCGTTCGAGCACTCCATTCTTGTTGAGGCAGAGAACTGACTTGAGCGTCGGAGGGTCTTGTCGGAGCAACCCCACCTCCGGTTGAGACTTCTTTTGCAGGTCCCGGCGGCGACCGCGACTCCCTCGACTCCAGCTTCTCCGACGCAGGCAGATTTTTGCACCAACAGGATTGGCGCTAGAGGAAGGGGTGAACCTTCACGGTACCCTTGTTCTTAAAGGAGTGCTCAACGGGGCCGCCTACGGCCATCTTCTCCGACACCCGCTCCTCCTTTCCCCCCGCTGGGTCCTCACCCGATTTCTTCTCGCGAAGCATCCGCACAGCTACCCACGGTCTCCGCAGCCATGTCTCGGGCCCCAGTCCCACCTCTGGTTTTTCGGGCCCTACATCCTCCGGCAATGGTCGTCGGCATGGAGTGGCCGGACAATCGGCCTTCGATGGATTTCGCCAACACCATCTCGGGGGGATCCCGGCAGGAAGCAACCAACGTACCACCCGTACCCCCCAAGCGGCGGAAGACTGAAGAGCCCATAACTTTCGCTGAAGAAGACGCCCAGGGAGTCCAATTCCCTCATAACGACGCGGTCGTAGTTTTCCTGAATATATCAAATTACGACGTCCGTCGCATTCTCGTCGACAATGGAAGCTCGGCCGACATCTTGTTCTACGATGCCTTTTCAAGAATGTCCATCCTCGACGGCCATTTGAGACCGATTAGCTCCCCTCTGGTAGGGTTTACCGGTGACGCTGTTCCGACGGAAGGAATGATAGCTTTGACTGTGGTCGCAGGTCGACATCCAAGGCAATCCAGGGCTCTGGTGAATTTCTTGATGGTGAAGGCGCCGTCAGCCTACAATACAATTCTCGGCCGACCTGGCCTCAATGCTCTCTGAGCCGTCGTGTCAACCTACCATTTGAAGTTGAAATTCCCCACCAGTCAGGGGATCGGAGAGGTCCGGGGAGACCAAGCCCTGGCCAGGCACTGCTACAGCATAGCCTTGCAAGGAAGCGACCAATCTAGCCCCTGTCCCATTGATGGGTTGGATGCGCGCGATGACCTCACCAAAGAGAGGGACGCCCCGATTGAGGATCTGATACCAATCCCTTTGAACGAAGGGAACGCGGAGCATGTAGCGATGATCGGCTCCAACCTGGAGGAGGAGGTGCGGACGCGTCTCATCGATTTTCTACGAAGGAATGCGGACGTTTTCGCTTGGGTTCTGGCAGATATGCCAGGGATTGACACGGAAGTCATGGAGCATCGCCTGGCCGTCGATCCAAAGCATCGACCGACGAAAGAAAAAATTCGAAGTCATGCACCGGAGAGGCAGAAGGCGATAGCCGAAGAAGTGGACAAGTTCCTTAAAGCCAGATTCATTAAGGAAGTCAATTATCCTGATTGGATTTCCAACGTTGTCTTAGTCAAAAAAGCAAACGGCAAGTGAAGGATGTGCATAGACTTCAAAAAGCTGAATAAGGCCTGTCCAAAGGACAGCTACCCCCTTTCCAGAATCGATCAACTGGTGGATGCGACCTCGGGCCATGAGCTCCTCACCTTCATGGATGCGTTCTCCGGCTACAATCAAATCAGAATGGCACCGGAAGATGAAGAAAAGACCGCTTTCATTACTAATCGTGGCCTTTACTGTTACAGGGTCATGCCTTTTGGCCTCAAAAATGTGGGCGCAACTTACCAACGGTTGGTGAACAAAATCTTCAAGGAGCAGATCGGCCGTAACATGGAGGTCTACGTTGACGATATGCTTGTAAAAAGCAAATCTTTCAGAGATCACGTCACCGACCTCGAGGAGACCTTCGACGCTCTCCGAAAATATAGAATGAAGCTGAACCCGACTAAATGTGCTTTTGGGGTAACCTCGGGAAGGTTCCTAGGCTTCATTGTGTCGGGGTGCGGGATCGAGGCCAATCCAGAGAAAATTCACGCCATCCAGGAGATGGCCACCCCAAAGTCGATAAAAGAGGTTCAACGCCTCACGGGGAGGATAGCGGCCCTGAATTGCTTCGTCGCAAGGTCGGCCGAGCGGTGCTTACCCTCCTTTCAAACCCTCAAGCAGCCCAAGAACTTTTGTTGGACCTCTGAGTGCCAACAGGCGTTCGAGAAGCTAAGGAGCTACCTCGTCTCACCCCCGCTGTTGGCAAAGCCGAAGCCTGGAGAAGAACTATTTTTATACCTGGCAGTCTCTCCCATGGCTCTCGCAGCCGTCCTTGTCAAAGAAGAGGCGAAGGTCCAGCGGTCGATCTACTACGTCAGCCGCGCTTTGAGGGATGCCGAGACCAGGTACACCAAATTAGAAAAACTGACTTATGCCTTGTTGATCGCAGCCCGAAAGCTCCGGCCCTACTTTCAAGGACACACCGTGACGCTGCTCACTGATCAACCGATCAAGGCAATTTTGCATCGGACGGACACCTCTGGAAGGATGGCAAAGTGGGCGATCGAGCTCACAGAGTTCGACATCAACTATCGACCCAGGCCAGCAGTGAAGGGCCAAATATTGGCAGATTTCATAGTGGAGTGTACTATCCCAGAGGAGACTGAACCTGAACAAAGCAAAATTGATGACTTGAAGTCCCGACCGGACTCCCCCAAAGAAGAAGCAGATCCCTCTGATCGCTTTTGGGCCCTCTATGTGGACGGATCTTCCAACATGTCAGGCGCGGGTGCAGGCCTAATCTTGGTTAGTCCGAAGGGAATCATCGTGGAGTACGCTCTGCGTTTTGACTTCCACGCGACAAACAATGGAGCAGAATATGAAGCTCTGATTGCAGGACTGAGGGTCGCCAAAGAGTTGGGAATAGACCGGCTCCGGGTCCACAGCGACTCTCAACTAGTAGTGGGACAAGTCAGCGGAAGTTACGAAGCGCGGGAGGACAGTATGGCCAAATACCTCGAAAGGGTAAAGGAGCTCGTCCCCGCCTTTAGCAGCTTCAACATCAAACAGATCCCAAGATCGAAAAATGCCAGGGCTGACCTTCTCTCCAGGCTGGCAACGCTGGCTCCAGCCGAACTGCCCAAGGACGTTCTCTTCGAAGTTCTAGAGCGCCCGAGTATAGAAGAGTCGTGGCCCGTGATGGAGATTGACTACGAGCCCTGCTGGGTCGACCCCCTGATAATCTATCTCAGAGATGGAGTTCTTCCCCAGGATGCGAAAGAAGCTCGAAAACTCCGGAACCAAGCCTCCTGGTACATCCTTTATGAGGGCAAATTGTACAAGAGATCATACTCTTTGCCCCTCTTAAAATACCTCCGGCCTTCGGAGGCTGACTACGCCTTATGGGAAGTGCATGAAGGAATCTGCGGGAACCATTTGGGGGCTAGATCTTTATCCCACAAGTTGCTCCGTCAAGGATATTACTGGCCGACAATGCATCATGATTCGATCGAATATGTCAGAAAATGCGATCGATGCCAGAGATATGCTAACGTCCAGAGATAGCCCGCCACCGAGCTCACGCCCTTGAGTACCCCATGGCCTTTCGCGCAGTGGGGGATGGACATCCTTGGCCCTTTTCCTATGGCGTCTGGACAGAGGAAGTTCCTCCTTGTAGCGATCGACTACTTCACCAAATTGGTTGAAGCCGAACCACTAGCAAAAATCACAGAAGCAAAAGTGCAAGATTTCGTCTGGAAGTCGATCGTGTGTAGATTTGGTCTGTCTAGGACCCTGATCACTGATAATGGACGGCAATTCGCGAGAGCGAAATTTGTCGAATTCTGTGAAGATCTAAACATCTCCCACAACTTCACATCGGTAGCCCATCCTCAGGCGAACGGCGAGGCTGAGGTGACTAACAGAACCCTTCTGCAGGGGATTAAGACAAGACTCGAAAAGGCGAAGGAAACTTGGACGGACGAACTTTATCATGTGCTGTGGGCATACCGAACTACCCAAAGGCTGCCCACAGGGGAAACCCCCTTTGCTTTGGCCTTCGGTACGGAGGCCGTCATCCCAATTGAGCTTAAACTCCCATCGATGCGAGTCGTAGCATTCGACGAACACCAAAACTCGCTAAGTCTTAAAGCCAACCTCGACCTGCTGGAAGAAAGATGAGAGATAGCTCAGGTTCGAATGGCAGCCTACAGACAGAAAGTCGCTCGATACTACAATGCTCGGGTCAAGAACAAAGTCTTTAAAGCAGGAGATCTAGTACTCCGACGAGCCGTTGTCTTACTGCCTCAGGATCGAGGGAAGCTCGTCCCAAACTGGGAAGGCCCGTACGAGGTCAAAGAAGTAGTTCGGCCCGGGACTTACTATCTTAAGGAGCTCGGAGGAGCCGACCTCCCGCGACCATGGAGCTCGGAGAACTTACGAATGTACTACCAATAACTTCATTTTAATTAAGAGTTGTATATCTGCATATCTTTGGTACTATTCTACATCCACAGGACAATCCGAACCAATTGTCTCGGAAGCGAGAGGGAAACTTCGTCTCGACAAAGTCGAAGGTCCGGTTCCCTTTAGACCGGACGAGGGGAGAGGCCCTACAACGCTCATACGCGCCTCCACAGCCCTGTTAGGGACAGGAGGAGAACCTCGCCCTAACTTGAGCAAAGTCGAAGGCCCAATTCCCTTTAGACCGGACGGGGGGAGAGGCCCTACAACGCCCGTACGCGCCCCCACAGCCCTGTTAGGGACAGGAGGAGAACCTCGCCCTAACTTGAGCAAAGTCGAAGGCCCGGTTCCCTTTAGATCGGACGGGGGGAGAGGCCCTACAACGCCCGTACGCGCCCCCACAGCCCTGTTAGGGACAGGAGGAGAACCTCGCCCTAACTTGAGCAAAGTCGAAGGCCCGGTTCCCTTTAGACCGGATGGGGGGAGAGGCCCTACAATGCCCATACGCGCCCCCACAGCCCTGTTAGGGACAGGAGAAGAACCTCGTCCTAACTTGAGCAAAATCGAAGGCCCGATTCCCTTTAGACCGGACGGGGGGAGAGGCCCTACAACGCCCGTATGCGCCCCCACAGTCCTGTTAGGGACAGGAGGAGAACCTCGCCCTAACTTGAGCAAAGTCGAAGGCCCGGTTCCCTTTAGACCGGATGGAGGGAGAGGCCCTACAATGCCCATACGCACCCCCACAGCCCTGTTAGGGACAGGAGGAGAACTTCGCCCTAACTTGAGCAAAGTCGAAGGTCCGGTTTTCTTTAGACCGGATGGGGGGAGAAGCCCTACAACGCCCATACGCGCCCCCACAGCCCTGTTAGGGACAGGAGGAGAACCTCGCCCTAACTTGAGCAAAGTCGAAGGTCCGATTTCCTTTAGACCGGATGGGGGGAGAGGTCTTACAGCGCTCACATGCACCCCCACAGCCCTGTTAGGGACAGAAGGAGAACCTCGCCCTAATTCGAGCAAAGTCGAAGGACCGGCTCTCTTTAGGCCGGAAGGTGGGAAGGGCCCAGCAACGCCCATATGTACGGCCACAGCCGTGCTAGAGACAAGGGGAGGGACTTTCCCCAGCGGCCCCCTCGCGATAGACCGTGTCCGGACTCCTACGGGAGCCGGGCTCCATCCACAACTTCTACTGCAAGGATGACTCCACCCGGACTCCCACGGGAGCCGGGCTCCGCCACCAAATTCGACTGCTGGCAAGCTCCGTCCAGACTCCTATAGGAGCCGGACTTCGCACTTGACTCTGATTGTAGGAAGACACCGTCCGGACTCCCACGGGAGCCGAACTACATCCCGACTTCGCCTACGGGAGCTGAACTCTCGTAACCTCTCCAAGAGCGGAGGAAAAATTCCAAGCGAAAGAGAAAAAAGGATGGCGATGGGTCCCGTCGACGACAAATGAAAAACAAACAGCGTCCAAGATACAGAGAACTCTGTCTCGACAAAGACTAGGGCTCTCATCAAGAACCCCAGCTTTCAAGGAAGCTTTCAACACAAACCCGAGGTAAGAAGAAAAAGAGAGAGGAGATGAAGGGAATACAACGATAGCAACGGCAAAGGAAAAAGTTCGACAGACAACGGTTCGACGCAAAGTACGGACAAGGTAACAAAATCACTTCCTCATTTTTCGACTAACAAGATGTACGTTACAAGACCCGGAGGGCTGGAAAAGAATACATTATTACAAGGCTCGAGCACACGGCTTGGAAGGGATACACCGGAGGCCACTTCAAGCTGCAAACTTCTCTTCCCGTTTCTGTCCTTCCCAGCCGCATTTTCCAGTGTGTGTGACAAGCTTGTCGGCTCTCACCCCCACCTTATTCCGCTCCACCTCCGGAATCCCAACCCTAGGGGGAAAAGGATGGGATATATTCTAGGGGGCAGTAAGGGCAACGGCAGCGGCGATGAAGACCTGTTTCAAGAAGAACCGGAGTTACCCCGGAAGTAGCAATGGCACCGGAGATATGCGCCATCACCAAATGCTCCACGACAAACACCGTCCAAAGTGTTCCGGCAAGGTCGGCATGCTCTACTTCCACCGTCCCCGCAACAAGTTTTACTGCCCCACCGTCGGCACCGACTGCTTCTGGTCCCTCGGCCCCGACGACATCAAGGATTCCGCCACAGCTTGTGACGACAGCTCTATCCTCTTGACCGGTGTCACCCCGTCTTGCTACTCCAAAATTCTCAGGCAGAATGCCTTCACCAGTTATCTCCGTTATTAAACCCCTGTTGTTGAAGGAATCCTCCCTCGAGCCCCCTTTAAAGCGACAGGAACCTTCAGCGGCCGCTCGACGATCGGAGAACTCGCAGACTGCTGTTCTTCTCCTTGCGCTCTTCCAAGTCCATGGCATCCTCTTGAGGTTGGCCTCCGGGGCGGAGGCCCTTGCGGGGGAACCC